>NW_027526652.1:0-181025 GCF_052857255.1 Amblyomma americanum | reverse complement strand
CTGCGCGAAAACTTGTATTCCGGCTCAAAACAACGGGATACATCGTTTTAGATCGAAACTAGCAAGATTCACGAGCATCAATTTTACAAGTCGTCGAAGAGTACACGAGAGAAAGGTGTAAACTTTTTCTCTCAGAACTGCGCGAAAACTTGTATTCCGGCTCAAAACAACGGGATACATCGTTTTAGATCAAAACTAGCAAAATTGACGAGCATCCATTTTACAAGTCGTCGAAGAGTAGACGAGAGAAAGGTGTAAACTTTTTCTCAGAACTGCGCGAAACTTGTATTCCAGCTCAAAAGAACGGGACACATCGTTTTAGATCGAAACTAGCAAGATTCGCGAGCATCGATTTTACAAGTCTTCGAAGAGTATACGAGAGAAAGGTGTAAACTTTTTCTCTCAGAACTGCGCGAAAACTTGTATTCCGGCTCAAAACAACGGGATACATCGTTTTAGATCGAAACTAGCAAGATTCACGAGCATCGATTTTACAAGTCTTCGAAGAGTACACGAGAGAAAGGTGTAAACTTTTTCTCTCAGAACTGCGCGAAAACTTGTATTCCGGCTCAAAACAACAGGATACATCGTTTTAGATCGAAACTAGCAAAATTGACGAGCATCCATTTTACAAGTCGTCGAGGAGTACACGAGAGGAAGGTGTAAACGTTTCCTCTCAGAACTGCGCGAAAACTTGTATTCCGGCTCAAAACAACGGGATACATTGTTTTAGATCGAAACTAGCAAGATTCACGAGCATCGATTTTACAAGTCGACGAAGAGTAGACGAGAGAAAGGTGTAAACTTTTTCTCTCAGAACTGCGCGAAAACTTGTATTCCGGCTCAAAACAACGGGACACATCGTTTTAGATCGAAACTAGCAAGATTCACGAGCATCGATTTTACAAGTCTTCGAAGAGCATACGAGAGAAAGGTGTAAACTTTTTCTCTCAGAACTGCGCGAAAACTTGTATTCCGGCTCAAAACAACGGGATACATCGTTTTAGATCGAAACTAGCAAGATTCACGAGCATCGATTTTACAAGTCGTCGAAGAGTACACGAGAGAAAGGTGTAAACTTTTTCTCTCAGAACTGCGCGAAAACTTGTATTCCGGCTCAAAACAACGGGATACATCGTTTTAGATCAAAACTAGCAAAATTGACGAGCATCGATTTTACAAGTCGTCGAAGAGTAGACGAGAGAAAGGTGTAAACTTTTTCTCAGAACTGCGCGAAAACTTGTATTCCAGCTCAAAAGAACGGGACACATCGTTTTAGATCGAAACTAGCAAGATTCGCGAGCATCGATTTTACAAGTCTTCGAAGAGTATACGAGAGAAAGGTGTAAACTTTTTCTCTCAGAACTGCGCGAAAACTTGTATTCCGGCTCAAAACAACGGGATACATCGTTTTAGATCGAAACTAGCAAGATTCACGAGCATCGATTTTACAAGTCTTCGAAGAGTACACGAAAGAAAGGTGTAAACTTTTTCTCTCAGAGCTGCGCGAAAACTTGTATTCCGGCTCAAAACAACAGGATACATCGTTTTAGATCGAAACTAGCAAAATTGACGAGCATCCATTTTACAAGTCGTCGAGGAGTACACGAGAGGAAGGTGTAAACGTTTCCTCTCAGAACTGCGCGTAAACTTGTATTCCGGCTCAAAACAACGGGACACATCGTTTTAGATCGAAACTAGCAAGATTCACGAGCATCGATTTTACAAGTCTTCGAAGAGTATACGAGAGAAAGGTGTAAACTTTTTCTCTCAGAACTGCGCGAAAACTTGTATCCCGGCTCAAAACAACGGGATACATCGTTTTAGATCGAAACTAGCAAGTTTCACGAGCATCGATTTTACAAGTCTTCGAAGAGTTCACGAGAGAAAGGTGTAAACTTTTTCTCTCAGAACTGCGCGAAAACTTGTATTCCGGCTCAAAACAACAGGATACATCGTTTTAGATCGAAACTAGCAAAATTGACGAGCATCGATTTTACAAATCGTCGAAGAGTAGACGAGAGAAAGGCGTAAACTTTTTCTCTCAGAACTGCGCGAAAACTTGTATTCCGGCTCAAAACAACGGGATACATTGTTTTAGATCGAAACTAGCAAGATTCACGAGCATCGATTTTACAAGTCGACGAAGAGTAGACGAGAGAAAGGTGTAAACTTTTTCTCTCAGAACTGCGCGAAAACTTGTATTCTGGCTCAAAACAACGGGACACATCGTTTTAGATCGAAACTAGCAAGATTCACGAGCATTGATTTTACAAGTCTTCGAAGAGTATACGAGAGAAAGGTGTAAACATTTTCTCTCAGAACTGCGCGAAAACTTGTATTCCGGCTCAAAACAACGGGATACATCGTTTTAGATCGAAACTAGCAAGATTCACGAGCATCGATTTTACAAGTCGTCGAAGAGTACACGAGAGAAAGGTGTAAACTTTTTCTCTCAGAACTGCGCGAAAACTTGTATTCCGGCTCAAAACAACGGGATACATCGTTTTAGCTCAAAACTAGCAAAATTGACGAGCATCGATTTTACAAGTCGTCGAAGAGTAGACAAGAGAAAGGTGTAAACTTTTTCTCAGAACTGCGCGAAAACTTGTATTCCAGCTCAAAAGAACGGCATACATCGTTTTAGAACGAAACTAGCAAGATTCACGAGCATCGATTTTAGAAGTCGTCGAAGAGTAGACGAGAGAAAGGTGTAAACTTTTTCTCTCAGCACTGCGCGAAAACTTGTATTCCGGCTCAAAACAACGGGATACATCATTTTAGATCGAAAGTAGCGAGATTTACGCACTTAAATTTTACAAGACGTCGAAGAGTAGACGAGAGAAAGGTGTAAACTTTTTCTCACAGAACTGCGCGAAATCTTGTATTCCGGCTTAAAACAACGGGATACATCGCTTTAGATCGAAACTAGCAAGATTCACGAGCATCAATTTTACAAGTCCTCGAAGAGTACACGAGAGAAAGGTGTAAACTTTTTCTCTCACAACTGTGCGAAAACTTGTATTCCGGCTCAAAACAACGGATACATCCTTTTAGGTCGAAACTAGCAAGATTCACGAGCATCGATTTTACAAATCGTCGAAGAGTAGACGAGAGAATGGTGTAAGCTTTTTCTTTCAGAACTGCGCGAAAACTTGTATTCCGGCTCAAAACAACGGGATACATCGTTTTAGATTGAAACTAGCAAGGTTCTCGAGCATCGATTTTACAAGTCCTCGAAGAGTAGACGAGAGAAAGGTGTAAACTTTTTCTCTTAGAACTGCGCGAAAACTTGTAATCCAGCTCAAAAGAACGGGATACATCGTTTTAGAACGAAACTAGCAAGATTCACGAGCATCGATTTTACAAGTCGTCAAAGAGTAGACGGGAGAAAGGTGTAAACGTTTTCTCTCAGAACTGCGCGAAAACTTGTATTCCGGCTCAAAACAATGGGATACATCATTTTAGATAAGTAGCGAGATTTACGCACTTCAATTTTACAAGTCGTCGAAGCGTAGACGAGAGAAAGGTGTAAACTTTTTCTCTCAGAACTGCGCGAAAACTTGTATTCCGGCTCAAAACACCGGGAGACATCGTTTTAGATCGAAACTAGCAAGATTCACGAGCATCGATTTTACAAGTCGTCGAGGAGTACACGAGAGGAAGGTGCAAACCTTTTCTCTCAGAACTGCGCGTAAACTTGTATGCCGGCTCAAAACAACGGGATACATCGTTTTAGATCGAAACTAGCAAGATTCACGAGCATCGATTTTACAAGTCGTCGAGGAGTACACGAGAGGAAGGTGTAAACTTTTTCTCTCAGAACTGCGCGTAAACTTGTATGCCGGCTCAAAACAACGGGATACATTGTTTTAGATCGAAACTAGCAAGATTCACGAGCATCGATTTTACAAGTCGACGAAGAGTAGACGAGAGAAAGGTGTAAACTTTTTCTCTCAGAACTGCGCGAAAACTTGTATTCCGGCTCAAAACAACGGGCCACATCGTTTTAGATCGAAACTAGCAAGATTCACGAGCATCGATTTTACAAGTCTTCGAAGAGTATACGAGAGAAAGGTGTAAACTTTTTCTCTCAGAACTGCGCGAAAACTTGTATTCCGGCTCAAAACAACGGGATACATCGTTTTAGATCGAAACTAGCAAGATTCACGAGCATCAATTTTACAAGTCGTCGAAGAGTACACGAGAGAAAGGTGTAAACTTTTTCTCTCAGAACTGCGCGAAAACTTGTATTCCGGCTCAAAACAACGGGATACATCCTTTTAGATCGAAACTAGCAAGATTCACGAGCATCGATTTTACAAGTCGTCGAGGAGTACACGAGAGGAAGGTGTAAACTTTTTCTCTCAGAACTGCGCGTAAACTTGTATGCCGGCTCAAATCAACGGGATACATCGTTTTAGGTCGAAACTAGCAAGGTTCTCGAGCATCGATTTTACAAGTCCTCGAAGAGTAGACGAGAGAAAGGTGTAAACTTTTTCTCTTAGAACTGCGCGAAAACTTGTAATCCAGCTCAAAAGAACGGGATACATCGTTTTAGAACGAAACTAGCAAGATTCACGAGCATCGATTTTACAAGTCGTCAAAGAGTAGACGGGAGAAAGGTGTAAACGTTTTCTCTCAGAACTGCGCGAAAACTTGTATTCCGGCTCAAAACAATGGGATACATCATTTTAGATAAGTAGCGAGATTTACGCACTTCAATTTTACAAGTCGTCGAAGCGTAGACGAGAGAAAGGTGTAAACTTTTTCTCTCAGAACTGCGCGAAAACTTGTATTCCGGCTCAAAACACCGGGAGACATCGTTTTAGATCGAAACTAGCAAGATTCACGAGCATCGATTTTACAAGTCGTCGAGGAGTACACGAGAGGAAGGTGCAAACTTTTTCTCTCAGAACTGCGCGTAAACTTGTATGCCGGCTCAAAACAACGGGATACATCGTTTTAGATCGAAACTAGCAAGATTCACGAGCATCGATTTTACAAGTCGTCGAGGAGTACACGAGAGGAAGGTGTAAACTTTTTCTCTCAGAACTGCGCGTAAACTTGTATGCCGGCTCAAAACAACGGGATACATTGTTTTAGATCGAAACTAGCAAGATTCACGAGCATCGATTTTACAAGTCGACGAAGAGTAGACGAGAGAAAGGTGTAAACTTTTTCTCTCAGAACTGCGCGAAAACTTGTATTCCGGCTCAAAACAACGGGCCACATCGTTTTAGATCGAAACTAGCAAGATTCACGAGCATCGATTTTACAAGTCTTCGAAGAGTATACGAGAGAAAGGTGTAAACTTTTTCTCTCAGAACTGCGCGAAAACTTGTATTCCGGCTCAAAACAACGGGATACATCGTTTTAGATCGAAACTAGCAAGATTCACGAGCATCAATTTTACAAGTCGTCGAAGAGTACACGAGAGAAAGGTGTAAACTTTTTCTCTCAGAACTGCGCGAAAACTTGTATTCCGGCTCAAAACAACGGGATACATCCTTTTAGATCGAAACTAGCAAGATTCACGAGCATCGATTTTACAAGTCGTCGAGGAGTACACGAGAGGAAGGTGTAAACTTTTTCTCTCAGAACTGCGCGTAAACTTGTATGCCGGCTCAAATCAACGGGATACATCGTTTTAGGTCGAAACTAGCAAGATTCACGAGCATCGATTTTACAAATCGTCGAAGAGTAGACGAGAGAAAGGCGTAAACTTTTTCTCTCAGAACTGCGCGAAAACTTGTATTCCGGCTCAAAACAACGGGATACATTGTTTTAGATCGAAACTAGCAAGATTCACGAGCATCGATTTTACAAGTCGACGAAGAGTAGACGAGAGAAAGGTGTAAACTTTTTCTCTCAGAACTGCGCGAAAACTTGTATTCCGGCTCAAAACAACGGGCCACATCGTTTTAGATCGAAACTAGCAAGATTCACGAGCATCGATTTTACAAGTCTTCGAAGAGTATACGAGAGAAAGGTGTAAACTTTTTCTCTCAGAACTGCGCGAAAACTTGTATTCCGGCTCAAAACAACGGGATACATCGTTTTAGATCGAAACTAGCAAGATTCACGAGCATCAATTTTACAAGTCGTCGAAGAGTACACGAGAGAAAGGTGTAAACTTTTTCTCTCAGAACTGCGCGAAAACTTGTATTCCGGCTCAAAACAACGGGATACATCGTTTTAGATCAAAACTAGCAAAATTGACGAGCATCCATTTTACAAGTCGTCGAAGAGTAGACGAGAGAAAGGTGTAAACTTTTTCTCAGAACTGCGCGAAACTTGTATTCCAGCTCAAAAGAACGGGACACATCGTTTTAGATCGAAACTAGCAAGATTCGCGAGCATCGATTTTACAAGTCTTCGAAGAGTATACGAGAGAAAGGTGTAAACTTTTTCTCTCAGAACTGCGCGAAAACTTGTATTCCGGCTCAAAACAACGGGATACATCGTTTTAGATCGAAACTAGCAAGATTCACGAGCATCGATTTTACAAGTCTTCGAAGAGTACACGAGAGAAAGGTGTAAACTTTTTCTCTCAGAACTGCGCGAAAACTTGTATTCCGGCTCAAAACAACAGGATACATCGTTTTAGATCGAAACTAGCAAAATTGACGAGCATCCATTTTACAAGTCGTCGAGGAGTACACGAGAGGAAGGTGTAAACGTTTCCTCTCAGAACTGCGCGTAAACTTGTATTCCGGCTCAAAACAACGGGACACATCGTTTTAGATCGAAACTAGCAAGATTCACGAGCATCGATTTTACAAGTCTTCGAAGAGTATACGAGAGAAAGGTGTAAACGTTTTCTCTCAGAACTGCGCGAAAACTTGTATCCCGGCTCAAAACAACGGGATACATCGTTTTAGATCGAAACTAGCAAGTTTCACGAGCATCGATTTTACAAGTCTTCGAAGAGTTCACGAGAGAAAGGTGTAAACTTTTTCTCTCAGAACTGCGCGAAAACTTGTATTCCGGCTCAAAACAACAGGATACATCGTTTTAGATCGAAACTAGCAAAATTGACGAGCATCGATTTTACAAATCGTCGAAGAGTAGACGAGAGAAAGGCGTAAACTTTTTCTCTCAGAACTGCGCGAAAACTTGTATTCCGGCTCAAAACAACGGGATACATTGTTTTAGATCGAAACTAGCAAGATTCACGAGCATCGATTTTACAAGTCGACGAAGAGTAGACGAGAGAAAGGTGTAAACTTTTTCTCTCAGAACTGCGCGAAAACTTGTATTCTGGCTCAAAACAACGGGACACATCGTTTTAGATCGAAACTAGCAAGATTCACGAGCATTGATTTTACAAGTCTTCGAAGAGTATACGAGAGAAAGGTGTAAACATTTTCTCTCAGAACTGCGCGAAAACTTGTATTCCGGCTCAAAACAACGGGATACATCGTTTTAGATCGAAACTAGCAAGATTCACGAGCATCGATTTTACAAGTCGTCGAAGAGTACACGAGAGAAAGGTGTAAACTTTTTCTCTCAGAACTGCGCGAAAACTTGTATTCCGGCTCAAAACAACGGGATACATCGTTTTAGATCAAAACTAGCAAAATTGACGAGCATCGATTTTACAAGTCGTCGAAGAGTAGACAAGAGAAAGGTGTAAACTTTTTCTCAGAACTGCGCGAAAACTTGTATTCCAGCTCAAAAGAACGGCATACATCGTTTTAGAACGAAACTAGCAAGATTCACGAGCATCGATTTTACAAGTCGTCGAAGAGTAGACGAGAGAAAGGTGTAAACTTTTTCTCTCAGCACTGCGCGAAAACTTGTATTCCGGCTCAAAACAACGGGATACATCATTTTAGATCGAAAGTAGCGAGATTTACGCACTTAAATTTTACAAGACGTCGAAGAGTAGACGAGAGAAAGGTGTAAACTTTTTCTCACAGAACTGCGCGAAATCTTGTATTCCGGCTCAAAACAACGGGTTACATCGTTTTAGATCGAAACTAGCAAGATTCACGAGCATCGAGTTTACAAGTATTCGAACAGTATACGAGAGAAAGGTATAAACTTTTTCTCTCAGAACTGCGCGAAAACTTGTATGCCGGCTCAAGACAACGGGATACATCGCTTTAGATCGAAACTAGCAAGATTCACGAGCATCAATTTTACAAGTCCTCGAAGAGTACACGAGAGAAAGGTGTAAACTTTTTCTCTCACAACTGTGCGAAAACTTGTATTCCGGCTCAAAACAACGGATACATCCTTTTAGGTCGAAACTAGCAAGATTCACGAGCATCGATTTTACAAATCGTCGAAGAGTAGACGAGAGAATGGTGTAAGCTTTTTCTTTCAGAACTGCGCGAAAACTTGTATTCCGGCTCAAAACAACGGGATACATCGTTTTAGATCGAAACTAGCAAGGTTCTCGAGCATCGATTTTACAAGTCCTCGAAGAGTAGACGAGAGAAAGGTGTAAACTTTTTCTCTTAGAACTGCGCGAAAACTTGTAATCCAGCTCAAAAGAACGGGATACATCGTTTTAGAACGAAACTACCAAGATTCACGAGCATCGATTTTACAAGTCGTCGAAGAGTAGACGGGAGAAAGGTGTAAACGTTTTCTCTCAGAACTGCGCGAAAACTTGTATTCCGGCTCAAAACAATGGGATACATCATTTTAGATAAGTAGCGAGATTTACGCACTTCAATTTTACAAGTCGTCGAAGCGTAGACGAGAGAAAGGTGTAAACTTTTTCTCTCAGAACTGCGCGAAAACTTGTATTCCGGCTCAAAACACCGGGAGACATCGTTTTAGATCGAAACTAGCAAGATTCACGAGCATCGATTTTACAAGTCGTCGAGGAGTACACGAGAGGAAGGTGCAAACTTTTTCTCTCAGAACTGCGCGTAAACTTGTATGCCGGCTCAAAACAACGGGATACATCGTTTTAGGTCGAAACTAGCAAGATTCACGAGCATCGATTTTACAAATCGTCGAAGAGAGACGAGAGAAAGGCGTAAACTTTTTCTCTCAGAACTGCGCGAAAACTTGTATTCCGGCTCAAAACAACGGGATACATCGTTTTAGGTCGAAACTAGCAAGGTTCTCGAGCATCGATTTTACAAGTCCTCGAAGAGTAGACGAGAGAAAGGTGTAAACTTTTTCTCTTAGAACTGCGCGAAAACTTGTAATCCAGCTCAAAAGAACGGGATACATCGTTTTAGAACGAAACTAGCAAGATTCACGAGCATCGATTTTACAAGTCGTCAAAGAGTAGACGGGAGAAAGGTGTAAACGTTTTCTCTCAGAACTGCGCGAAAACTTGTATTCCGGCTCAAAACAATGGGATACATCATTTTAGATAAGTAGCGAGATTTACGCACTTCAATTTTACAAGTCGTCGAAGCGTAGACGAGAGAAAGGTGTAAACTTTTTCTCTCAGAACTGCGCGAAAACTTGTATTCCGGCTCAAAACACCGGGAGACATCGTTTTAGATCGAAACTAGCAAGATTCACGAGCATCGATTTTACAAGTCGTCGAGGAGTACACGAGAGGAAGGTGCAAACTTTTTCTCTCAGAACTGCGCGTAAACTTGTATGCCGGCTCAAAACAACGGGATACATCGTTTTAGATCGAAACTAGCAAGATTCACGAGCATCGATTTTACAAGTCGTCGAGGAGTACACGAGAGGAAGGTGTAAACTTTTTCTCTCAGAACTGCGCGTAAACTTGTATGCCGGCTCAAAACAACGGGATACATTGTTTTAGATCGAAACTAGCAAGATTCACGAGCATCGATTTTACAAGTCGACGAAGAGTAGACGAGAGAAAGGTGTAAACTTTTTCTCTCAGAACTGCGCGAAAACTTGTATTCCGGCTCAAAACAACGGGCCACATCGTTTTAGATCGAAACTAGCAAGATTCACGAGCATCGATTTTACAAGTCTTCGAAGAGTATACGAGAGAAAGGTGTAAACTTTTTCTCTCAGAACTGCGCGAAAACTTGTATTCCGGCTCAAAACAACGGGATACATCGTTTTAGATCGAAACTAGCAAGATTCACGAGCATCAATTTTACAAGTCGTCGAAGAGTACACGAGAGAAAGGTGTAAACTTTTTCTCTCAGAACTGCGCGAAAACTTGTATTCCGGCTCAAAACAACGGGATACATCCTTTTAGATCGAAACTAGCAAGATTCACGAGCATCGATTTTACAAGTCGTCGAGGAGTACACGAGAGGAAGGTGTAAACTTTTTCTCTCAGAACTGCGCGTAAACTTGTATGCCGGCTCAAATCAACGGGATACATCGTTTTAGGTCGAAACTAGCAAGATTCACGAGCATCGATTTTACAAATCGTCGAAGAGTAGACGAGAGAAAGGCGTAAACTTTTTCTCTCAGAACTGCGCGAAAACTTGTATTCCGGCTCAAAACAACGGGATACATTGTTTTAGATCGAAACTAGCAAGATTCACGAGCATCGATTTTACAAGTCGACGAAGAGTAGACGAGAGAAAGGTGTAAACTTTTTCTCTCAGAACTGCGCGAAAACTTGTATTCCGGCTCAAAACAACGGGCCACATCGTTTTAGATCGAAACTAGCAAGATTCACGAGCATCGATTTTACAAGTCTTCGAAGAGTATACGAGAGAAAGGTGTAAACTTTTTCTCTCAGAACTGCGCGAAAACTTGTATTCCGGCTCAAAACAACGGGATACATCGTTTTAGATCGAAACTAGCAAGATTCACGAGCATCAATTTTACAAGTCGTCGAAGAGTACACGAGAGAAAGGTGTAAACTTTTTCTCTCAGAACTGCGCGAAAACTTGTATTCCGGCTCAAAACAACGGGATACATCGTTTTAGATCAAAACTAGCAAAATTGACGAGCATCCATTTTACAAGTCGTCGAAGAGTAGACGAGAGAAAGGTGTAAACTTTTTCTCAGAACTGCGCGAAACTTGTATTCCAGCTCAAAAGAACGGGACACATCGTTTTAGATCGAAACTAGCAAGATTCGCGAGCATCGATTTTACAAGTCTTCGAAGAGTATACGAGAGAAAGGTGTAAACTTTTTCTCTCAGAACTGCGCGAAAACTTGTATTCCGGCTCAAAACAACGGGATACATCGTTTTAGATCGAAACTAGCAAGATTCACGAGCATCGATTTTACAAGTCTTCGAAGAGTACACGAGAGAAAGGTGTAAACTTTTTCTCTCAGAACTGCGCGAAAACTTGTATTCCGGCTCAAAACAACAGGATACATCGTTTTAGATCGAAACTAGCAAAATTGACGAGCATCCATTTTACAAGTCGTCGAGGAGTACACGAGAGGAAGGTGTAAACGTTTCCTCTCAGAACTGCGCGTAAACTTGTATTCCGGCTCAAAACAACGGGACACATCGTTTTAGATCGAAACTAGCAAGATTCACGAGCATCGATTTTACAAGTCTTCGAAGAGTATACGAGAGAAAGGTGTAAACGTTTTCTCTCAGAACTGCGCGAAAACTTGTATCCCGGCTCAAAACAACGGGATACATCGTTTTAGATCGAAACTAGCAAGTTTCACGAGCATCGATTTTACAAGTCTTCGAAGAGTTCACGAGAGAAAGGTGTAAACTTTTTCTCTCAGAACTGCGCGAAAACTTGTATTCCGGCTCAAAACAACAGGATACATCGTTTTAGATCGAAACTAGCAAAATTGACGAGCATCGATTTTACAAATCGTCGAAGAGTAGACGAGAGAAAGGCGTAAACTTTTTCTCTCAGAACTGCGCGAAAACTTGTATTCCGGCTCAAAACAACGGGATACATTGTTTTAGATCGAAACTAGCAAGATTCACGAGCATCGATTTTACAAGTCGACGAAGAGTAGACGAGAGAAAGGTGTAAACTTTTTCTCTCAGAACTGCGCGAAAACTTGTATTCTGGCTCAAAACAACGGGACACATCGTTTTAGATCGAAACTAGCAAGATTCACGAGCATTGATTTTACAAGTCTTCGAAGAGTATACGAGAGAAAGGTGTAAACATTTTCTCTCAGAACTGCGCGAAAACTTGTATTCCGGCTCAAAACAACGGGATACATCGTTTTAGATCGAAACTAGCAAGATTCACGAGCATCGATTTTACAAGTCGTCGAAGAGTACACGAGAGAAAGGTGTAAACTTTTTCTCTCAGAACTGCGCGAAAACTTGTATTCCGGCTCAAAACAACGGGATACATCGTTTTAGATCAAAACTAGCAAAATTGACGAGCATCGATTTTACAAGTCGTCGAAGAGTAGACAAGAGAAAGGTGTAAACTTTTTCTCAGAACTGCGCGAAAACTTGTATTCCAGCTCAAAAGAACGGCATACATCGTTTTAGAACGAAACTAGCAAGATTCACGAGCATCGATTTTACAAGTCGTCGAAGAGTAGACGAGAGAAAGGTGTAAACTTTTTCTCTCAGCACTGCGCGAAAACTTGTATTCCGGCTCAAAACAACGGGATACATCATTTTAGATCGAAAGTAGCGAGATTTACGCACTTAAATTTTACAAGACGTCGAAGAGTAGACGAGAGAAAGGTGTAAACTTTTTCTCACAGAACTGCGCGAAATCTTGTATTCCGGCTCAAAACAACGGGTTACATCGTTTTAGATCGAAACTAGCAAGATTCACGAGCATCGAGTTTACAAGTATTCGAACAGTATACGAGAGAAAGGTATAAACTTTTTCTCTCAGAACTGCGCGAAAACTTGTATGCCGGCTCAAGACAACGGGATACATCGCTTTAGATCGAAACTAGCAAGATTCACGAGCATCAATTTTACAAGTCCTCGAAGAGTACACGAGAGAAAGGTGTAAACTTTTTCTCTCACAACTGTGCGAAAACTTGTATTCCGGCTCAAAACAACGGATACATCCTTTTAGGTCGAAACTAGCAAGATTCACGAGCATCGATTTTACAAATCGTCGAAGAGTAGACGAGAGAATGGTGTAAGCTTTTTCTTTCAGAACTGCGCGAAAACTTGTATTCCGGCTCAAAACAACGGGATACATCGTTTTAGATCGAAACTAGCAAGGTTCTCGAGCATCGATTTTACAAGTCCTCGAAGAGTAGACGAGAGAAAGGTGTAAACTTTTTCTCTTAGAACTGCGCGAAAACTTGTAATCCAGCTCAAAAGAACGGGATACATCGTTTTAGAACGAAACTACCAAGATTCACGAGCATCGATTTTACAAGTCGTCGAAGAGTAGACGGGAGAAAGGTGTAAACGTTTTCTCTCAGAACTGCGCGAAAACTTGTATTCCGGCTCAAAACAATGGGATACATCATTTTAGATAAGTAGCGAGATTTACGCACTTCAATTTTACAAGTCGTCGAAGCGTAGACGAGAGAAAGGTGTAAACTTTTTCTCTCAGAACTGCGCGAAAACTTGTATTCCGGCTCAAAACACCGGGAGACATCGTTTTAGATCGAAACTAGCAAGATTCACGAGCATCGATTTTACAAGTCGTCGAGGAGTACACGAGAGGAAGGTGCAAACTTTTTCTCTCAGAACTGCGCGTAAACTTGTATGCCGGCTCAAAACAACGGGATACATCGTTTTAGGTCGAAACTAGCAAGATTCACGAGCATCGATTTTACAAATCGTCGAAGAGAGACGAGAGAAAGGCGTAAACTTTTTCTCTCAGAACTGCGCGAAAACTTGTATTCCGGCTCAAAACAACGGGATACATTGTTTTAGATCGAAACTAGCAAGATTCACGAGCATCGATTTTACAAGTCGACGAAGAGTAGACGAGAGAAAGGTGTAAACTTTTTCTCTCAGAACTGCGCGAAAACTTGTATTCCGGCTCAAAACAACGGGACACATCGTTTTAGATCGAAACTAGCAAGATTCACGAGCATCGATTTTACAAGTCTTCGAAGAGCATACGAGAGAAAGGTGTAAACTTTTTCTCTCAGAACTGCGCGAAAACTTGTATTCCGGCTCAAAACAACGGGATACATCGTTTTAGATCGAAACTAGCAAGATTCACGAGCATCGATTTTACAAGTCGTCGAAGAGTACACGAGAGAAAGGTGTAAACTTTTTCTCACAGAACTGCGCGAAAACTTGTATTCCGGCTCAAAACAACGGGATACATCGTTTTAGATCAAAACTAGCAAAATTGACGAGCATCGATTTTACAAGTCGTCGAAGAGTAGACGAGAGAAAGGTGTAAACGTTTTCTCAGAACTGCGCGAAAACTTATATTCCAGCTCAAAAGAACGGCATACATCGTTTTAGAACGAAACTAGCAAGATTCACGAGCATCGATTTTACAAGTCGTCGAAGAGTAGACGAGAGAAAGGTGTAAACTTTTTCTCTCAGCACTGCGCGAAAACTTGTATTCCGGCTCAAAACAACGGGATACATCATTTTAGATCGGAAGTAACGAGATTTACGCACTTCAATTTTACAAGACGTCGGAGAGTAGACGAGAGAAAGGTGTAAACTTTTTCTCACAGAACTGCGCGAAAACTTGTATTCCGGCTCAAAACAACGGGATACATCGTTTTAGATCGAAACTAGCAAGATTCACGAGCATCGGGTTTACAAGTCTTCGAACAGTATACGAGAGAAAGGTGTAAACTTTTTCTCAGAACTGCGCGAAAACTTGTATTCCAGCTCAAAAGAACGGCATACATCGTTTTAGAACGAAACTAGCAAGATTCACGAGCATCGATTTTACAAGTCGTCGAAGAGTAGACGAGAGAAAGGTGTAAACTTTTTCTCTCAGCACTGCGCGAAAACTTGTATTCCGGCTCAAAACAACGGGATACATCATTTTAGGTCGAAACTAGCAAGATTCACGAGCATCGATTTTACAAATCGTCGAAGAGTAGACGAGAGAATGGTGTAAGCTTTTTCTCTCAGAACTGCGCGAAAACTTGTAATCCAGCTCAAAAGAACGGGATACATCGTTTTAGAACGAAACTAGCAAGATTCACGAGCATCGATTTTACAAGTCGTCGAAGAGTAGACGGGAGAAAGGTGTAAACTTTTTCTCTCAGAACTGCGCGAAAACTTGTATTCCGGCTCAAAACAATGGGATACATCATTTTAGATAAGTAGCGAGATTTACGCACTTCAATTTTACAAGTCGTCGAAGCGTAGACGAGAGAAAGGTGTAAACTTTTTCTCTCAGAACTGCGCGAAAACTTGTATTCCGGCTCAAAACACCGGGAGACATCGTTTTAGATCGAAACTAGCAAGATTCACGAGCATCGATTTTACAAGTCGTCGAGGAGTACACGAGAGGAAGGTGTAAACTTTTTCTCTCAGAACTGCGCGTAAACTTGTATGCCGGCTCAAAACAACGGGATACATCGTTTTAGGTCGAAACTAGCAAGATTCACGAGCATCGATTTTACAAATCGTCGAAGAGTAGACGAGAGAAAGGCGTAAACTTTTTCTCTCAGAACTGCGCGAAAACTTGTATTCCGGCTCAAAACAACGGGATACATTGTTTTAGATCGAAACTAGCAAGATTCACGAGCATCGATTTTACAAGTCGACGAAGAGTAGACGAGAGAAAGGTGTAAACTTTTTCTCTCAGAACTGCGCGAAAACTTGTATTCCGGCTCAAAACAACGGGACACATCGTTTTAGATCGAAACTAGCAAGATTCACGAGCATCGATTTTACAAGTCTTCGAAGAGCATACGAGAGAAAGGTGTAAACTTTTTCTCTCAGAACTGCGCGAAAACTTGTATTCCGGCTCAAAACAACGGGATACATCGTTTTAGATCGAAACTAGCAAGATTCACGAGCATCGATTTTACAAGTCGTCGAAGAGTACACGAGAGAAAGGTGTAAACTTTTTCTCTCAGAACTGCGCGAAAACTTGTATTCCGGCTCAAAACAACGGGATACATCGTTTTAGATCAAAACTAGCAAAATTGACGAGCATCGATTTTACAAGTCGTCGAAGAGTAGACGAGAGAAAGGTGTAAACTTTTTCTCAGAACTGCGCGAAAACTTGTATTCCAGCTCAAAAGAACGGCATACATCGTTTTAGAACGAAACTAGCAAGATTCACGAGCATCGATTTTACAAGTCGTCGAAGAGTAGACGAGAGAAAGGTGTAAACTTTTTCTCTCAGCACTGCGCGAAAACTTGTATTCCGGCTCAAAACAACGGGATACATCGTTTTAGATCGAAACTAGCAAGATTCACGAGCATCGAGTTTACAAGTCTTCGAACAGTATACGAGAGAAAGGTGTAAACTTTTTCTCTCAGAACTGCGCGAAAACTTGTATGCCGGCTCAAAACAACGGGATACATCGTTTTAGATCGAAACTAGCAAGATTCACGAGCATCAATTTTACAAGTCTTCGAACAGTACACGAGAGAAAGGTGTAAACTTTTTCTCTCACAACTGTGCGAAAACTTGTATTCCGGCTCAAAACAACGGGATACATCCTTTTAGGTCGAAACTAGCAAGATTCACGAGCATCGATTTTACAAATCGTCGAAGAGTAGACGAGAGAATGGTGTAAGCTTTTTCTCTCAGAACTGCGCGAAAACTTGTAATCCAGCTCAAAAGAACGGAATACATCGTTTTAGAACGAAACTAGCAAGATTCACGAGCATCGATTTTACAAGTCGTCGAAGAGTAGACGGGAGAAAGGTGTAAACTTTTTCTCTCAGAACTGCGCGAAAACTTGTATTCCGGCTCAAAACAATGGGATACATCATTTTAGATAAGTAGCGAGATTTACGCACTTCAATTTTACAAGTCGTCGAAGCGTAGACGAGAGAAAGGTGTAAACTTTTTCTCTCAGAACTGCGCGAAAACTTGTATTCCGGCTCAAAACACCGGGAGACATCGTTTTAGATCGAAACTAGCAAGATTCACGAGCATCGATTTTACAAGTCGTCGAGGAGTACACGAGAGGAAGGTGTAAACTTTTTCTCTCAGAACTGCGCGTAAACTTGTATGCCGGCTCAAAACAACGGGATACATCGTTTTAGGTCGAAACTAGCAAGATTCACGAGCATCGATTTTACAAATCGTCGAAGAGTAGACGAGAGAAAGGCGTAAACTTTTTCTCTCAGAACTGCGCGAAAACTTGTATTCCGGCTCAAAACAACGGGATACATTGTTTTAGATCGAAACTAGCAAGATTCACGAGCATCGATTTTACAAGTCGACGAAGAGTAGACGAGAGAAAGGTGTAAACTTTTTCTCTCAAAACTGCGCGAAAACTTGTATTCCGGCTCAAAACAACGGGACACATCGTTTTAGATCGAAACTAGCAAGATTCACGAGCATCGATTTTACAAGTCTTCGAAGAGCATACGAGAGAAAGGTGTAAACTTTTTCTCTCAGAACTGCGCGAAAACTTGTATTCCGGCTCAAAACAACGGGATACATCGTTTTAGATCGAAACTAGCAAGATTCACGAGCATCGATTTTACAAGTCGTCGAAGAGTACACGAGAGAAAGGTGTAAACTTTTTCTCTCAGAACTGCGCGAAAACTTGTATTCCGGCTCAAAACAACGGGATACATCGTTTTAGATCAAAACTAGCAAAATTGACGAGCATCGATTTTACAAGTCGTCGAAGAGTAGACGAGAGAAAGGTGTAAACTTTTTCTCAGAACTGCGCGAAAACTTGTATTCCAGCTCAAAAGAACGGCATACATCGTTTTAGAACGAAACTAGCAAGATTCACGAGCATCGATTTTACAAGTCGTCGAAGAGTAGACGAGAGAAAGGTGTAAACTTTTTCTCTCAGCACTGCGCGAAAACTTGTATTCCGGCTCAAAACAACGGGATACATCATTTTAGATCGGATGTAACGAGATTTACGCACTTCAATTTTACAAGACGTCGAAGAGTAGACGAGAGAAAGGTGTAAACTTTTTCTCACAGAACTGCGCGAAAACTTGTATTCCGGCTCAAAACAACGGGATACATCGTTTTAGATCGAAACTAGCAAGATTCACGAGCATCGGGTTTACAAGTCTTCGAACAGTATACGAGAGAAAGGTGTAAACTTTTTCTCAGAACTGCGCGAAAACTTGTATTCCAGCTCAAAAGAACGGCATACATCGTTTTAGAACGAAACTAGCAAGATTCACGAGCATCGATTTTACAAGTCGTCGAAGAGTAGACGAGAGAAAGGTGTAAACTTTTTCTCTCAGCACTGCGGGAAAACTTGTATTCCGGCTCAAAACAACGGGATACATCATTTTAGATCGGAAGTAACGAGATTTACGCACTTCAATTTTACAAGACGTCGAAGAGTAGACGAGAGAAAGGTGTAAACTTTTTCTCACAGAACTGCGCGAAAACTTGTATTCCGGCTCAAAACAACGGGATACATCGTTTTAGATCGAAACTAGCAAGATTCACGAGCATCGGGTTTACAAGTCTTCGAACAGTATACGAGAGAAAGGTGTAAACTTTTTCTCTCAGAACTGCGCGAAAACTTGTATGCCGGCTCAAAACAACGGGATACATCGTTTTAGATCGAAACTAGCAAGATTCACGAGCATCAATTTTACAAGTCTTCGAACAGTACACGAGAGAAAGGTGTAAACTTTTTCTCTCACAACTGTGCGAAAACTTGTATTCCGGCTCAAAACAACGGGATACATCCTTTTAAGTCGAAACTAGCAAGATTGACGAGCATCGATTTTACAAATCGTCGAAGAGTAGACGAGAGAATGGTGTAAGCTTTTTCTCTCAGAACTGCGCGAAAACTTGTATTCTGGCTCAAAACAACGGGATACATCGTTTTAGATCGAAACTAGCAAGATTCTCAGCATCGATTTTACAAGTCCTCGAAGAGTAGACGAGAGAAAGGTGTAAACTTTTTCTCGCAGAACTGCGCGAAAACTTGTATTCCGGCTCAAAACAACGGGATACATCGTTTTAGATCAAAACTAGCAAAATTGACGAGCATCGATTTTACAAGTCGTCGAAGAGTAGACGAGAGAAAGGTGTAAACTTTTTCTCAGAACTGCGCGAAAACTTGTATTCCAGCTCAAAAGAACGGCATACATCGTTTTAGAACGAAACTAGCAAGATTCACGAGCATCGATTTTACAAGTCGACGAAGAGTAGACGAGAGAAAGGTGTAAACTTTTTCTCTCAGCACTGCGGGAAAACTTGTATTCCGGCTCAAAACAACGGGATACATCATTTTAGATCGGAAGTAACGAGATTTACGCACTTCAATTTTACAAGACGTCGAAGAGTAGACGAGAGAAAGGTGTAAACTTTTTCTCACAGAACTGCGCGAAAACTTGTATTCCGGCTCAAAACAACGGGATACATCGTTTTAGATCGAAACTAGCAAGATTCACGAGCATCGGGTTTACAAGTCTTCGAACAGTATACGAGAGAAAGGTGTAAACTTTTTCTCTCAGAACTGCGCGAAAACTTGTATGCCGGCTCAAAACAACGGGATACATCGTTTTAGATCGAAACTAGCAAGATTCACGAGCATCAATTTTACAAGTCTTCGAACAGTACACGAGAGAAAGGTGTAAACTTTTTCTCTCACAACTGTGCGAAAACTTGTATTCCGGCTCAAAACAACGGGATACATCCTTTTAGGTCGAAACTAGCAAGATTGACGAGCATCGATTTTACAAATCGTCGAAGAGTAGACGAGAGAATGGTGTAAGCTTTTTCTCTCAGAACTGCGCGAAAACTTGTATTCTGGCTCAAAACAACGGGATACATCGTTTTAGATCGAAACTAGCAAGATTCTCGAGCATCGATTTTACAAGTTCTCGAAGAGTAGACGAGAGAAAGGTGTAAACTTTTTCTCGCAGAACTGCGCGAAAACTTGTATTCCGGCTCAAAACAACGGGATACATCGTTTTAGATCAAAACTAGCAAAATTGACGAGCATCGATTTTACAAGTCGTCGAAGAGTAGACGAGAGAAAGGTGTAAACTTTTTCTCAGAACTGCGCGAAAACTTGTATTCCAGCTCAAAAGAACGGCATACATCGTTTTAGAACGAAACTAGCAAGATTCACGAGCATCGATTTTACAAGTCGACGAAGAGTAGACGAGAGAAAGGTGTAAACTTTTTCTCTCAGAACTGCGCGAAAACTTGTATTCCGGCTCAAAACAACGGGACACATCGTTTTAGATCGAAACTAGCAAGATTCACGAGCATCGATTTTACAAGTCTTCGAAGAGTATACGAGAGAAAGGTGTAAACTTTTTCTCTCAGAACTGCGCGAAAACTTGTATTCCGGCTCAAAACAACGCGATACATCGTTTTAGGTCGAAACTAGCAAGATTCACGAGCATCGATTTTACAAGCCTTCGAAGAGTACACGAGAGAAAGGTGTAAACTTTTTCTCTCAGAACTGCGCGAAAACTTGTATTCCAGCTCAAAAGAACGGGATACATCGTTTTAGAACGAAACTAGCAAGATTCACGAGCATCGATTTTACAAGTCGTCGAAGAGTAGACAAGAGAAAGGTGTAAACTTTTTCTCAGAACTGCGCGAAAACTTGTATTCCAGCTCAAAAGAACGGCATACATCGTTTTAGAACGAAACTAGCAAGATTCACGAGCATCGATTTTACAAGTCGTCGAAGAGTAGACGAGAGAAAGGTGTAAACTTTTTCTCTCAGCACTGCGCGAAAACTTGTATTCCGGCTCAAAACAACGGGATACATCATTTTAGATCGAAAGTAGCGAGATTTACGCACTTAAATTTTACAAGACGTCGAAGAGTAGACGAGAGAAAGGTGTAAACTTTTTCTCACAGAACTGCGCGAAATCTTGTATTCCGGCTCAAAACAACGGGATACATCGTTTTAGATCGAAACTAGCAAGATTCACGAGCATCGAGTTTACAAGTCTTCGAACAGTATACGAGAGAAAGGTGTAAACTTTTTCTCTCAGAACTGCGCGAAAACTTGTATGCCGGCTCAAGACAACGGGATACATCGCTTTAGATCGAAACTAGCAAGATTCACGAGCATCAATTTTACAAGTCCTCGAAGAGTACACGAGAGAAAGGTGTAAACTTTTTCTCTCACAACTGTGCGAAAACTTGTATTCCGGCTCAAAACAACGGATACATCCTTTTAGGTCGAAACTAGCAAGATTCACGAGCATCGATTTTACAAATCGTCGAAGAGTAGACGAGAGAATGGTGTAAGCTTTTTCTTTCAGGACTGCGCGAAAACTTGTATTCCGGCTCAAAACAACGGGATACATTTGTTTTAGATCGAAACTAGCAAGGTTCTCGAGCATCGATTTTACAAGTCCTCGAAGAGTAGACGAGAGAAAGGTGTAAACTTTTTCTCTTAGAACTGCGCGAAAACTTGTAATCCAGCTCAAAAGAACGGGATACATCGTTTTAGAACGAAACTAGCAAGATTCACGAGCATCGATTTTACAAGTCGTCGAAGAGTAGACGGGAGAAAGGTGTAAACGTTTTCTCTCAGAACTGCGCGAAAACTTGTATTCCGGCTCAAAACAATGGGATACATCATTTTAGATAAGTAGCGAGATTTACGCACTTCAATTTTACAAGTCGTCGAAGCGTAGACGAGAGAAAGGTGTAAACTTTTTCTCTCAGAACTGCGCGAAAACTTGTATTCCGGCTCAAAACACCGGGAGACATCGTTTTAGATCGAAACTATCAAGATTCACGAGCATCGATTTTACAAGTCGTCGAGGAGTACACGAGAGGAAGGTGCAAACTTTTTCTCTCAGAACTGCGCGTAAACTTGTATGCCGGCTCAAAACAACGGGATACATCGTTTTAGGTCGAAACTAGCAAGATTCACGAGCATCGATTTTACAAATCGTCGAAGAGAGACGAGAGAAAGGCGTAAACTTTTTCTCTCAGAACTGCGCGAAAACTTGTATTCCGGCACAAAACAACGGGATACATTGTTTTAGATCGAAACTAGCAAGATTCACGAGCATCGATTTTACAAGTCGACGAAGAGTAGACGAGAGAAAGGTGTAAACTTTTTCTCTCAGAACTGCGCGAAAACTTGTATTCCGGCTCAAAACAACGGGACACATCGTTTTAGATCGAAACTAGCAAGATTCACGAGCATCGATTTTACAAGTCTTCGAAGAGCATACGAGAGAAAGGTGTAAACTTTTTCTCTCAGAACTGCGCGAAAACTTGTATTCCGGCTCAAAACAACGGGATACATCGTTTTAGATCGAAACTAGCAAGATTCACGAGCATCGATTTTACAAGTCGTCGAAGAGTACACGAGAGAAAGGTGTAAACTTTTTCTCTCAGAACTGCGCGAAAACTTGTATTCCGGCTCAAAACAACGGGATACATCGTTTTAGATCAAAACTAGCAAAATTGACGAGCATCGATTTTACAAGTCGTCGAAGAGTAGACGAGAGAAAGGTGTAAACTTTTTCTCAGAACTGCGCGAAAACTTGTATTCCGGCTCAAAACAACGGGATACATCGTTTTAGATCAAAACTAGCAAAATTGACGAGCATCGATTTTACAAGTCGTCGAAGAGTAGACGAGAGAAAGGTGTAAACT
The DNA here is from genome assembly GCF_052857255.1 of Amblyomma americanum. Lineage (NCBI taxonomy): Eukaryota > Metazoa > Arthropoda > Arachnida > Ixodida > Ixodidae > Amblyomma > Amblyomma americanum. The sequence goes on along the minus strand of NW_027526652.1, from coordinate 158,499 downwards.
TTTTCTCAGAACTGCGCGAAAACTTGTATTCCAGCTCAAAAGAACGGCATACATCGTTTTAGAACGAAACTAGCAAGATTCACGAGCATCGATTTTACAAGTCGACGAAGAGTAGACGAGAGAAAGGTGTAAACTTTTTCTCTCAGCACTGCGGGAAAACTTGTATTCCGGCTCAAAACAACGGGATACATCATTTTAGATCGGAAGTAACGAGATTTACGCACTTCAATTTTACAAGACGTCGAAGAGTAGACGAGAGAAAGGTGTAAACTTTTTCTCACAGAACTGCGCGAAAACTTGTATTCCGGCTCAAAACAACGGGATACATCGTTTTAGATCGAAACTAGCAAGATTCACGAGCATCGGGTTTACAAGTCTTCGAACAGTATACGAGAGAAAGGTGTAAACTTTTTCTCTCAGAACTGCGCGAAAACTTGTATGCCGGCTCAAAACAACGGGATACATCGTTTTAGATCGAAACTAGCAAGATTCACGAGCATCAATTTTACAAGTCTTCGAACAGTACACGAGAGAAAGGTGTAAACTTTTTCTCTCACAACTGTGCGAAAACTTGTATTCCGGCTCAAAACAACGGGATACATCCTTTTAGGTCGAAACTAGCAAGATTGACGAGCATCGATTTTACAAATCGTCGAAGAGTAGACGAGAGAATGGTGTAAGCTTTTTCTCTCAGAACTGCGCGAAAACTTGTATTCTGGCTCAAAACAACGGGATACATCGTTTTAGATCGAAACTAGCAAGATTCTCGAGCATCGATTTTACAAGTCCTCGAAGAGTAGACGAGAGAAAGGTGTAAACTTTTTCTCGCAGAACTGCGCGAAAACTTGTATTCCGGCTCAAAACAACGGGATACATCGTTTTAGATCAAAACTAGCAAAATTGACGAGCATCGATTTTACAAGTCGTCGAAGAGTAGACGAGAGAAAGGTGTAAACTTTTTCTCAGAACTGCGCGAAAACTTGTATTCCAGCTCAAAAGAACGGCATACATCGTTTTAGAACGAAACTAGCAAGATTCACGAGCATCGATTTTACAAGTCGACGAAGAGTAGACGAGAGAAAGGTGTAAACTTTTTCTCTCAGAACTGCGCGAAAACTTGTATTCCGGCTCAAAACAACGGGACACATCGTTTTAGATCGAAACTAGCAAGATTCACGAGCATCGATTTTACAAGTCTTCGAAGAGTATACGAGAGAAAGGTGTAAACTTTTTCTCTCAGAACTGCGCGAAAACTTGTATTCCGGCTCAAAACAACGCGATACATCGTTTTAGGTCGAAACTAGCAAGATTCACGAGCATCGATTTTACAAGCCTTCGAAGAGTACACGAGAGAAAGGTGTAAACTTTTTCTCTCAGAACTGCGCGAAAACTTGTATTCCAGCTCAAAAGAACGGGATACATCGTTTTAGAACGAAACTAGCAAGATTCACGAGCATCGATTTTACAAGTCGTCGAAGAGTAGACAAGAGAAAGGTGTAAACTTTTTCTCAGAACTGCGCGAAAACTTGTATTCCAGCTCAAAAGAACGGCATACATCGTTTTAGAACGAAACTAGCAAGATTCACGAGCATCGATTTTACAAGTCGTCGAAGAGTAGACGAGAGAAAGGTGTAAACTTTTTCTCTCAGCACTGCGCGAAAACTTGTATTCCGGCTCAAAACAACGGGATACATCATTTTAGATCGAAAGTAGCGAGATTTACGCACTTAAATTTTACAAGACGTCGAAGAGTAGACGAGAGAAAGGTGTAAACTTTTTCTCACAGAACTGCGCGAAATCTTGTATTCCGGCTCAAAACAACGGGATACATCGTTTTAGATCGAAACTAGCAAGATTCACGAGCATCGAGTTTACAAGTCTTCGAACAGTATACGAGAGAAAGGTGTAAACTTTTTCTCTCAGAACTGCGCGAAAACTTGTATGCCGGCTCAAGACAACGGGATACATCGCTTTAGATCGAAACTAGCAAGATTCACGAGCATCAATTTTACAAGTCCTCGAAGAGTACACGAGAGAAAGGTGTAAACTTTTTCTCTCACAACTGTGCGAAAACTTGTATTCCGGCTCAAAACAACGGATACATCCTTTTAGGTCGAAACTAGCAAGATTCACGAGCATCGATTTTACAAATCGTCGAAGAGTAGACGAGAGAATGGTGTAAGCTTTTTCTTTCAGGACTGCGCGAAAACTTGTATTCCGGCTCAAAACAACGGGATACATCGTTTTAGATCGAAACTAGCAAGGTTCTCGAGCATCGATTTTACAAGTCCTCGAAGAGTAGACGAGAGAAAGGTGTAAACTTTTTCTCTTAGAACTGCGCGAAAACTTGTAATCCAGCTCAAAAGAACGGGATACATCGTTTTAGAACGAAACTAGCAAGATTCACGAGCATCGATTTTACAAGTCGTCGAAGAGTAGACGGGAGAAAGGTGTAAACGTTTTCTCTCAGAACTGCGCGAAAACTTGTATTCCGGCTCAAAACAATGGGATACATCATTTTACATAAGTAGCGAGATTTACGCACTTCAATTTTACAAGTCGTCGAAGCGTAGACGAGAGAAAGGTGTAAACTTTTTCTCTCAGAACTGCGCGAAAACTTGTATTCCGGCTCAAAACACCGGGAGACATCGTTTTAGATCGAAACTATCAAGATTCACGAGCATCGATTTTACAAGTCGTCGAGGAGTACACGAGAGGAAGGTGCAAACTTTTTCTCTCAGAACTGCGCGTAAACTTGTATGCCGGCTCAAAACAACGGGATACATCGTTTTAGGTCGAAACTAGCAAGATTCACGAGCATCGATTTTACAAATCGTCGAAGAGAGACGAGAGAAAGGCGTAAACTTTTTCTCTCAGAACTGCGCGAAAACTTGTATTCCGGCACAAAACAACGGGATACATTGTTTTAGATCGAAACTAGCAAGATTCACGAGCATCGATTTTACAAGTCGACGAAGAGTAGACGAGAGAAAGGTGTAAACTTTTTCTCTCAGAACTGCGCGAAAACTTGTATTCCGGCTCAAAACAACGGGACACATCGTTTTAGATCGAAACTAGCAAGATTCACGAGCATCGATTTTACAAGTCTTCGAAGAGCATACGAGAGAAAGGTGTAAACTTTTTCTCTCAGAACTGCGCGAAAACTTGTATTCCGGCTCAAAACAACGGGATACATCGTTTTAGATCGAAACTAGCAAGATTCACGAGCATCGATTTTACAAGTCGTCGAAGAGTACACGAGAGAAAGGTGTAAACTTTTTCTCTCAGAACTGCGCGAAAACTTGTATTCCGGCTCAAAACAACGGGATACATCGTTTTAGATCAAAACTAGCAAAATTGACGAGCATCGATTTTACAAGTCGTCGAAGAGTAGACGAGAGAAAGGTGTAAACTTTTTCTCAGAACTGCGCGAAAACTTGTATTCCGGCTCAAAACAACGGGATACATCGTTTTAGATCAAAACTAGCAAAATTGACGAGCATCGATTTTACAAGTCGTCGAAGAGTAGACGAGAGAAAGGTGTAAACTTTTTCTCAGAACTGCGCGAAAACTTGTATTCCAGCTCAAAAGAACGGCATACATCGTTTTAGAACGAAACTAGCAAGATTCACGAGCATCGATTTTACAAGTCGACGAAGAGTAGACGAGAGAAAGGTGTAAACTTTTTCTCTCAGCACTGCGGGAAAACTTGTATTCCGGCTCAAAACAACGGGATACATCATTTTAGATCGGAAGTAACGAGATTTACGCACTTCAATTTTACAAGACGTCGAAGAGTAGACGAGAGAAAGGTGTAAACTTTTTCTCACAGAACTGCGCGAAAACTTGTATTCCGGCTCAAAACAACGGGATACATCGTTTTAGATCGAAACTAGCAAGATTCACGAGCATCGGGTTTACAAGTCTTCGAACAGTATACGAGAGAAAGGTGTAAACTTTTTCTCTCAGAACTGCGCGAAAACTTGTATGCCGGCTCAAAACAACGGGATACATCGTTTTAGATCGAAACTAGCAAGATTCACGAGCATCAATTTTACAAGTCTTCGAACAGTACACGAGAGAAAGGTGTAAACTTTTTCTCTCACAACTGTGCGAAAACTTGTATTCCGGCTCAAAACAACGGGATACATCCTTTTAGGTCGAAACTAGCAAGATTGACGAGCATCGATTTTACAAATCGTCGAAGAGTAGACGAGAGAATGGTGTAAGCTTTTTCTCTCAGAACTGCGCGAAAACTTGTATTCTGGCTCAAAACAACGGGATACATCGTTTTAGATCGAAACTAGCAAGATTCTCGAGCATCGATTTTACAAGTCCTCGAAGAGTAGACGAGAGAAAGGTGTAAACTTTTTCTCGCAGAACTGCGCGAAAACTTGTATTCCGGCTCAAAACAACGGGATACATCGTTTTAGATCAAAACTAGCAAAATTGACGAGCATCGATTTTACAAGTCGTCGAAGAGTAGACGAGAGAAAGGTGTAAACTTTTTCTCAGAACTGCGCGAAAACTTGTATTCCAGCTCAAAAGAACGGCATACATCGTTTTAGAACGAAACTAGCAAGATTCACGAGCATCGATTTTACAAGTCGACGAAGAGTAGACGAGAGAAAGGTGTAAACTTTTTCTCTCAGAACTGCGCGAAAACTTGTATTCCGGCTCAAAACAACGGGACACATCGTTTTAGATCGAAACTAGCAAGATTCACGAGCATCGATTTTACAAGTCTTCGAAGAGTATACGAGAGAAAGGTGTAAACTTTTTCTCTCAGAACTGCGCGAAAACTTGTATTCCGGCTCAAAACAACGCGATACATCGTTTTAGGTCGAAACTAGCAAGATTCACGAGCATCGATTTTACAAGCCTTCGAAGAGTACACGAGAGAAAGGTGTAAACTTTTTCTCTCAGAACTGCGCGAAAACTTGTATTCCAGCTCAAAAGAACGGGATACATCGTTTTAGAACGAAACTAGCAAGATTCACGAGCATCGATTTTACAAGTCGTCGAAGAGTAGACAAGAGAAAGGTGTAAACTTTTTCTCAGAACTGCGCGAAAACTTGTATTCCAGCTCAAAAGAACGGCATACATCGTTTTAGAACGAAACTAGCAAGATTCACGAGCATCGATTTTACAAGTCGTCGAAGAGTAGACGAGAGAAAGGTGTAAACTTTTTCTCTCAGCACTGCGCGAAAACTTGTATTCCGGCTCAAAACAACGGGATACATCATTTTAGATCGAAAGTAGCGAGATTTACGCACTTAAATTTTACAAGACGTCGAAGAGTAGACGAGAGAAAGGTGTAAACTTTTTCTCACAGAACTGCGCGAAATCTTGTATTCCGGCTCAAAACAACGGGATACATCGTTTTAGATCGAAACTAGCAAGATTCACGAGCATCGAGTTTACAAGTCTTCGAACAGTATACGAGAGAAAGGTGTAAACTTTTTCTCTCAGAACTGCGCGAAAACTTGTATGCCGGCTCAAGACAACGGGATACATCGCTTTAGATCGAAACTAGCAAGATTCACGAGCATCAATTTTACAAGTCCTCGAAGAGTACACGAGAGAAAGGTGTAAACTTTTTCTCTCACAACTGTGCGAAAACTTGTATTCCGGCTCAAAACAACGGATACATCCTTTTAGGTCGAAACTAGCAAGATTCACGAGCATCGATTTTACAAATCGTCGAAGAGTAGACGAGAGAATGGTGTAAGCTTTTTCTTTCAGGACTGCGCGAAAACTTGTATTCCGGCTCAAAACAACGGGATACATCGTTTTAGATCGAAACTAGCAAGGTTCTCGAGCATCGATTTTACAAGTCCTCGAAGAGTAGACGAGAGAAAGGTGTAAACTTTTTCTCTTAGAACTGCGCGAAAACTTGTAATCCAGCTCAAAAGAACGGGATACATCGTTTTAGAACGAAACTAGCAAGATTCACGAGCATCGATTTTACAAGTCGTCGAAGAGTAGACGGGAGAAAGGTGTAAACGTTTTCTCTCAGAACTGCGCGAAAACTTGTATTCCGGCTCAAAACAATGGGATACATCATTTTAGATAAGTAGCGAGATTTACGCACTTCAATTTTACAAGTCGTCGAAGCGTAGACGAGAGAAAGGTGTAAACTTTTTCTCTCAGAACTGCGCGAAAACTTGTATTCCGGCTCAAAACACCGGGAGACATCGTTTTAGATCGAAACTATCAAGATTCACGAGCATCGATTTTACAAGTCGTCGAGGAGTACACGAGAGGAAGGTGCAAACTTTTTCTCTCAGAACTGCGCGTAAACTTGTATGCCGGCTCAAAACAACGGGATACATCGTTTTAGGTCGAAACTAGCAAGATTCACGAGCATCGATTTTACAAATCGTCGAAGAGAGACGAGAGAAAGGCGTAAACTTTTTCTCTCAGAACTGCGCGAAAACTTGTATTCCGGCACAAAACAACGGGATACATTGTTTTAGATCGAAACTAGCAAGATTCACGAGCATCGATTTTACAAGTCGACGAAGAGTAGACGAGAGAAAGGTGTAAACTTTTTCTCTCAGAACTGCGCGAAAACTTGTATTCCGGCTCAAAACAACGGGACACATCGTTTTAGATCGAAACTAGCAAGATTCACGAGCATCGATTTTACAAGTCTTCGAAGAGCATACGAGAGAAAGGTGTAAACTTTTTCTCTCAGAACTGCGCGAAAACTTGTATTCCGGCTCAAAACAACGGGATACATCGTTTTAGATCGAAACTAGCAAGATTCACGAGCATCGATTTTACAAGTCGTCGAAGAGTACACGAGAGAAAGGTGTAAACTTTTTCTCTCAGAACTGCGCGAAAACTTGTATTCCGGCTCAAAACAACGGGATACATCGTTTTAGATCAAAACTAGCAAAATTGACGAGCATCGATTTTACAAGTCGTCGAAGAGTAGACGAGAGAAAGGTGTAAACTTTTTCTCAGAACTGCGCGAAAACTTGTATTCCAGCTCAAAAGAACGGCATACATCGTTTTAGAACGAAACTAGCAAGATTCACGAGCATCGATTTTACAAGTCGTCGAAGAGTAGACGAGAGAAAGGTGTAAACTTTTTCTCTCAGCACTGCGCGAAAACTTGTATTCCGGCTCAAAACAACGGGATACATCATTTTAGATCGGAAGTAACGAGATTTACGCACTTCAATTTTACAAGACGTCGGAGAGTAGACGAGAGAAAGGTGTAAACTTTTTCTCACAGAACTGCGCGAAAACTTGTATTCCGGCTCAAAACAACGGGATACATCGTTTTAGATCGAAACTAGCAAGATTCACGAGCATCGGGTTTACAAGTCTTCGAACAGTATACGAGAGAAAGGTGTAAACTTTTTCTCAGAACTGCGCGAAAACTTGTATTCCAGCTCAAAAGAACGGCATACATCGTTTTAGAACGAAACTAGCAAGATTCACGAGCATCGATTTTACAAGTCGTCGAAGAGTAGACGAGAGAAAGGTGTAAACTTTTTCTCTCAGCACTGCGCGAAAACTTGTATTCCGGCTCAAAACAACGGGATACATCATTTTAGGTCGAAACTAGCAAGATTCACGAGCATCGATTTTACAAATCGTCGAAGAGTAGACGAGAGAATGGTGTAAGCTTTTTCTCTCAGAACTGCGCGAAAACTTGTAATCCAGCTCAAAAGAACGGGATACATCGTTTTAGAACGAAACTAGCAAGATTCACGAGCATCGATTTTACAAGTCGTCGAAGAGTAGACGGGAGAAAGGTGTAAACTTTTTCTCTCAGAACTGCGCGAAAACTTGTATTCCGGCTCAAAACAATGGGATACATCATTTTAGATAAGTAGCGAGATTTACGCACTTCAATTTTACAAGTCGTCGAAGCGTAGACGAGAGAAAGGTGTAAACTTTTTCTCTCAGAACTGCGCGAAAACTTGTATTCCGGCTCAAAACACCGGGAGACATCGTTTTAGATCGAAACTAGCAAGATTCATGAGCATCGATTTTACAAGTCGACGAAGAGTAGACGAGAGAAAGGTGTAAACTTTTTCTCTCAGAACTGCGCGAAAACTTGTATTCCGGCTCAAAACAACGGGACACATCGTTTTAGATCGAAACTAGCAAGATTCACGAGCATCGATTTTACAAGTCTTCGAAGAGCATACGAGAGAAAGGTGTAAACTTTTTCTCTCAGAACTGGGCGAAAACTTGTATTCCGGCTCAAAACAACGGGATACATCGTTTTAGATCGAAACTAGCAAGATTCACGAGCATCGATTTTACAAGTCGTCGAAGAGTACACGAGAGAAAGGTGTAAACTTTTTCTCTCAGAACTGCGCGAAAACTTGTATTCCGGCTCAAAACAACGGGATACATCGTTTTAGATCAAAACTAGCAAAATTGACGAGCATCGATTTTACAAGTCGTCGAAGAGTAGACGAGAGAAAGGTGTAAACTTTTTCTCAGAACTGCGCGAAAACTTGTATTCCAGCTCAAAAGAACGGCATACATCGTTTTAGAACGAAACTACCAAGATTCACGAGCATCGATTTTACAAGTCGTCGAAGAGTAGACGAGAGAAAGGTGTAAACTTTTTCTCTCAGCACTGCGCGAAAACTTGTATTCCGGCTCAAAACAACGGGATACATCGTTTTAGATCGAAACTAGCAAGATTCACGAGCATCGAGTTTACAAGTCTTCGAACAGTATACGAGAGAAAGGTGTAAACTTTTTCTCTCAGAACTGCGCGAAAACTTGTATGCCGGCTCAAAACAACGGGATACATCGTTTTAGATCGAAACTAGCAAGATTCACGAGCATCAATTTTACAAGTCTTCGAACAGTACACGAGAGAAAGGTGTAAACTTTTTCTCTCACAACTGTGCGAAAACTTGTATTCCGGCTCAAAACAACGGGATACATCCTTTTAGGTCGAAACTAGCAAGATTCACGAGCATCGATTTTACAAATCGTCGAAGAGTAGACGAGAGAATGGTGTAAGCTTTTTCTCTCAGAACTGCGCGAAAACTTGTAATCCAGCTCAAAAGAACGGGATACATCGTTTTAGAACGAAACTAGCAAGATTCACGAGCATCGATTTTACAAGTCGTCGAAGAGTAGACGGGAGAAAGGTGTAAACTTTTTCTCTCAGAACTGCGCGAAAACTTGTATTCCGGCTCAAAACAATGGGATACATTATTTTAGATAAGTAGCGAGATTTACGCACTTCAATTTTACAAGTCGTCGAAGCGTAGACGAGAGAAAGGTGTAAACTTTTTCTCTCAGAACTGCGCGAAAACTTGTATTCCGGCTCAAAACACCGGGAGACATCGTTTTAGATCGAAACTAGCAAGATTCACGAGCATCGATTTTACAAGTCGTCGAGGAGTACACGAGAGGAAGGTGTAAACTTTTTCTCTCAGAACTGCGCGTAAACTTGTATGCCGGCTCAAAACAACGGGATACATCGTTTTAGGTCGAAACTAGCAAGATTCACGAGCATCGATTTTACAAATCGTCGAAGAGTAGACGAGAGAAAGGCGTAAACTTTTTCTCTCAGAACTGCGCGAAAACTTGTATTCCGGCTCAAAACAACGGGATACATTGTTTTAGATCGAAACTAGCAAGATTCACGAGCATCGATTTTACAAGTCGACGAAGAGTAGACGAGAGAAAGGTGTAAACTTTTTCTCTCAGAACTGCGCGAAAACTTGTATTCCGGCTCAAAACAACGGGACACATCGTTTTAGATCGAAACTAGCAAGATTCACGAGCATCGATTTTACAAGTCTTCGAAGAGCATACGAGAGAAAGGTGTAAACTTTTTCTCTCAGAACTGCGCGAAAACTTGTATTCCGGCTCAAAACAACGGGATACATCGTTTTAGATCGAAACTAGCAAGATTCACGAGCATCGATTTTACAAGTCGTCGAAGAGTACACGAGCGAAAGGTGTAAACTTTTTCTCTCAGAACTGCGCGAAAACTTGTATTCCGGCTCAAAACAACGGGATACATCGTTTTAGATCAAAACTAGCAAAATTGACGAGCATCGATTTTACAAGTCGTCGAAGAGTAGACGAGAGAAAGGTGTAAACTTTTTCTCAGAACTGCGCGAAAACTTGTATTCCAGCTCAAAAGAACGGCATACATCGTTTTAGAACGAAACTAGCAAGATTCACGAGCATCGATTTTACAAGTCGTCGAAGAGTAGACGAGAGAAAGGTGTAAACTTTTTCTCTCAGCACTGCGCGAAAACTTGTATTCCGGCTCAAAACAACGGGATACATCATTTTAGATCGGAAGTAACGAGATTTACGCACTTCAATTTTACAAGACGTCGAAGAGTAGACGAGAGAAAGGTGTAAACTTTTTCTCACAGAACTGCGCGAAAACTTGTATTCCGGCTCAAAACAACGGGATACATCGTTTTAGATCGAAACTAGCAAGATTCACGAGCATCGGGTTTACAAGTCTTCGAACAGTACACGAGAGAAAGGTGTAAACTTTTTCTCTCACAACTGTGCGAAAACTTGTATTCCGGCTCAAAACAACGGGATACATCCTTTTAGGTCGAAACTAGCAAGATTCACGAGCATCGATTTTACAAATCGTCGAAGAGTAGACGAGAGAATGGTGTAAGCTTTTTCTCTCAGAACTGCGCGAAAACTTGTAATCCAGCTCAAAAGAACGGGATACATCGTTTTAGAACGAAACTAGCAAGATTCACGAGCATCGATTTTACAAGTCGTCGAAGAGTAGACGGGAGAAAGGTGTAAACTTTTTCTCTCAGAACTGCGCGAAAACTTGTATTCCGGCTCAAAACAATGGGATACATCATTTTAGATAAGTAGCGAGATTTACGCACTTCAATTTTACAAGTCGTCGAAGCGTAGACGAGAGAAAGGTGTAAACTTTTTCTCTCAGAACTGCGCGAAAACTTGTATTCCGGCTCAAAACACCGGGAGACATCGTTTTAGATCGAAACTAGCAAGATTCACGAGCATCGATTTTACAAGTCGTCGAGGAGTACACGAGAGGAAGGTGTAAACTTTTTCTCTCAGAACTGCGCGTAAACTTGTATGCCGGCTCAAAACAACGGGATACATCGTTTTAGGTCGAAACTAGCAAGATTCACGAGCATCGATTTTACAAATCGTCGAAGAGTAGACGAGAGAAAGGCGTAAACTTTTTCTCTCAGAACTGCGCGAAAACTTGTATTCCGGCTCAAAACAACGGGATACATTGTTTTAGATCGAAACTAGCAAGATTCACGAGCATCGATTTTACAAGTCGACGAAGAGTAGACGAGAGAAAGGTGTAAACTTTTTCTCTCAGAACTGCGCGAAAACTTGTATTCCGGCTCAAAACAACGGGACACATCGTTTTAGATCGAAACTAGCAAGATTCACGAGCATCGATTTTACAAGTCTTCGAAGAGCATACGAGAGAAAGGTGTAAACTTTTTCTCTCAGAACTGCGCGAAAACTTGTATTCCGGCTCAAAACAACGGGATACATCGTTTTAGATCGAAACTAGCAAGATTCACGAGCATCGATTTTACAAGTCGTCGAAGAGTACACGAGAGAAAGGTGTAAACTTTTTCTCTCAGAACTGCGCGAAAACTTGTATTCCGGCTCAAAACAACGGGATACATCGTTTTAGATCAAAACTAGCAAAATTGACGAGCATCGATTTTACAAGTCGTCGAAGAGTAGACGAGAGAAAGGTGTAAACTTTTTCTCAGAACTGCGCGAAAACTTGTATTCCAGCTCAAAAGAACGGCATACATCGTTTTAGAACGAAACTAGCAAGATTCACGAGCATCGATTTTACAAGTCGTCGAAGAGTAGACGAGAGAAAGGTGTAAACTTTTTCTCTCAGCACTGCGCGAAAACTTGTATTCCGGCTCAAAACAACGGGATACATCATTTTAGATCGGAAGTAACGAGATTTACGCACTTCAATTTTACAAGACGTCGAAGAGTAGACGAGAGAAAGGTGTAAACTTTTTCTCACAGAACTGCGCGAAAACTTGTATTCCGGCTCAAAACAACGGGATACATCGTTTTAGATCGAAACTAGCAAGATTCACGAGCATCGGGTTTACAAGTCTTCGAACAGTATACGAGAGAAAGGTGTAAACTTTTTCTCAGAACTGCGCGAAAACTTGTATTCCAGCTCAAAAGAACGGCATACATCGTTTTAGAACGAAACTAGCAAGATTCACGAGCATCGATTTTACAAGTCGTCGAAGAGTAGACGAGAGAAAGGTGTAAACTTTTTCTCTCAGCGCTGCGGGAAAACTTGTATTCCGGCTCAAAACAACGGGATACATCATTTTAGATCGGAAGTAACGAGATTTACGCACTTCAATTTTACAAGACGTCGAAGAGTAGACGAGAGAAAGGTGTAAACTTTTTCTCACAGAACTGCGCGAAAACTTGTATTCCGGCTCAAAACAACGGGATACATCGTTTTAGATCGAAACTAGCAAGATTCACGAGCATCGGGTTTACAAGTCTTCGAACAGTATACGAGAGAAAGGTGTAAACTTTTTCTCTCAGAACTGCGCGAAAACTTGTATGCCGGCTCAAAACAACGGGATACATCGTTTTAGATCGAAACTAGCAAGATTCACGAGCATCAATTTTACAAGTCTTCGAACAGTACACGAGAGAAAGGTGTAAACTTTTTCTCTCACAACTGTGCGAAAACTTGTATTCCGGCTCAAAACAACGGGATACATCCTTTTAGGTCGAAACTAGCAAGATTGACGAGCATCGATTTTACAAATCGTCGAAGAGTAGACGAGAGAATGGTGTAAGCTTTTTCTCTCAGAACTGCGCGAAAACTTGTATTCTGGCTCAAAACAACGGGATACATCGTTTTAGATCGAAACTAGCAAGATTCTCGAGCATCTATTTTACAAGTCCTCGAAGAGTAGACGAGAGAAAGGTGTAAACTTTTTCTCTCAGAACTGCGCGAAAACTTGTATTCCGGCTCAAAACAACGGGATACATCGTTTTAGATCAAAACTAGCAAAATTGACGAGCATCGATTTTACAAGTCGTCGAAGAGTAGACGAGAGAAAGGTGTAAACTTTTTCTCAGAACTGCGCGAAAACTTGTATTCCAGCTCAAAAGAACGGCATACATCGTTTTAGAACGAAACTAGCAAGATTCACGAGCATCGATTTTACAAGTCGTCGAAGAGTAGACGAGAGAAAGGTGTAAACTTTTTCTCTCAGCACTGCGCGAAAACTTGTATTCCGGCTCAAAACAACGGGATACATCATTTTAGATCGGAAGTAACGAGATTTACGCACTTCAATTTTACAAGACGTCGAAGAGTAGACGAGAGAAAGGTGTAAACTTTTTCTCACAGAACTGCGCGAAAACTTGTATTCCGGCTCAAAACAACGGGATACATCGTTTTAGATCGAAACTAGCAAGATTCACGAGCATCGAGTTTACAAGTCTTCGAACAGTATACGAGAGAAAGGTGTAAACTTTTTCTCTCAGAACTGCGCGAAAACTTGTATGCCGGCTCAAAACAACGGGATACATCGTTTTAGATCGAAACTAGCAAGATTCACGAGCATCAATTTTACAAGTCTTCGAACAGTACACGAGAGAAAGGTGTAAACTTTTTCTCTCACAACTGTGCGAAAACTTGTATTCCGGCTCAAAACAACGGGATACATCCTTTTTAGGTCGAAACTAGCAAGATTCACGAGCATCGATTTTACAAATCGTCGAAGAGTAGACGAGAGAATGGTGTAAGCTTTTTCTCTCAGAACTGCGCGAAAACTTGTATTCTGGCTCAAAACAACGGGATACATCGTTTTAGATCGAAACTAGCAAGATTCTCGAGCATCGATTTTACAAGTCCTCGAAGAGTAGACGAGAGAAAGGTGTAAACTTTTTCTCTCAGAACTGCGCGAAAACTTGTATTCGGGCTCAAAACAACGGGATACATCGTTTTAGATCGAAACTAGCAAGATTCACGAGCATCGAGTTTACAAGTCTTCGAACAGTATACGAGAGAAAGGTGTAAACTTTTTCTCTCAGAACTGCGCGAAAACTTGTATGCCGGCTCAAAACAACAGGATACATCATTTAATATCGGAAGTAACGAGATTTACGCACTTCAATTTTACAAGACGTCGAAGAGTAGACGAGAGAAAGGTGTAAACTTTTTCTCTCAGCACTGCGCGAAAACTTGTATTCCGGCTCAAAACAACGGGATACATCATTTTAGATCGGAAGTAACGAGATTTACGCACTTCAATTTTACAAGACGTCGAAGAGTAGACGAGAGAAAGGTGTAAACTTTTTCTCACAGAACTGCGCGAAAACTTGTATTCCGGCTCAAAACAACGGGATACATCGTTTTAGATCGAAACTAGCAAGATTCACGAGCATCGAGTTTACAAGTCTTCGAACAGTATACGAGAGAAAGGTGTAAACTTTTTCTCTCAGAACTGCGCGAAAACTTGTATGCCGGCTCAAAACAACGGGATACATCGTTTTAGATCGAAACTAGCAAGATTCACGAGCATCAATTTTACAAGTCTTCGAACAGTACACGAGAGAAAGGTGTAAACTTTTTCTCTCACAACTGTGCGAAAACTTGTATTCCGGCTCAAAACAACGGGATACATCCTTTTAGGTCGAAACTAGCAAGATTCACGAGCATCGATTTTACAAATCGTCGAAGAGTAGACGAGAGAATGGTGTAAGCTTTTTCTCTCAGAACTGCGCGAAAACTTGTATTCTGGCTCAAAACAACGGGATACATCGTTTTAGATCGAAACTAGCAAGATTCTCGAGCATCGATTTTACAAGTCCTCGAAGAGTAGACGAGAGAAAGGTGTAAACTTTTTCTCTCAGAACTGCGCGAAAACTTGTATTCGGGCTCAAAACAACGGGATACATCGTTTTAGATCGAAACTAGCAAGATTCACGAGCATCGAGTTTACAAGTCTTCGAACAGTATACGAGAGAAAGGTGTAAACTTTTTCTCTCAGAACTGCGCGAAAACTTGTATGCCGGCTCAAAACAACGGGATACATCATTTTAGATCGGAAGTAACGAGATTTACGCACTTCAATTTTACAAGACGTCGAAGAGTAGACGAGAGAAAGGTGTAAACTTTTTCTCACAGAACTGCGCGAAAACTTGTATTCCGGCTCAAAACAACGGGATACATCGTTTTAGATCGAAACTAGCAAGATTCTCGAGCATCGATTTTACAAGTCCTCGAAGAGTATACGAGAGAAAGGTGTAAACTTTTTCTCTCAGAACTGCGCGAAAACTTGTATGCCGGCTCAAAACATCGGGATACATCGTTTTAGATCGAAACTAGCAAGATTCACGAGCATCAATTTTACAAGTCTTCGAACAGTACACGAGAGAAAGGTGTAAACTTTTTCTCTCACAACTGTGCGAAAACTTGTATTCCGGCTCAAAACAACGGGATACATCCTTTTAGGTCGAAACTAGCAAGATTCACGAGCATCGATTTTACAAATCGTCGAAGAGTAGACGAGAGAATGGTGTAAGCTTTTTCTCTCAGAACTGCGCGAAAACTTGTATTCTGGCTCAAAACAACGGGATACATCGTTTTAGATCGAAACTAGCAAGATTCTCGAGCATCGATTTTACAAGACGTCGAAGAGTAGACGAGAGAAAGGTGTAAACTTTTTCTCACAGAACTGCGCGAAAACTTGTATTCCGGCTCAAAACAACGGGATACATCGTTTTAGATCGAAACTAGCAAGATTCACGAGCATCGAGTTTACAAGTCTTCGAACAGTATACGAGAGAAAGGTGTAAACTTTTTCTCTCAGAACTGCGCGAAAACTTGTATGCCGGCTCAAAACAACGGGATACATCGTTTTAGATCGAAACTAGCAAGATTCACGAGCATCAATTTTACAAGTCTTCGAACAGTACACGAGAGAAAGGTGTAAACTTTTTCTCTCACAACTGCGCGAAAACTTGTATTCTGGCTCAAAACAACGGGATACATCGTTTTAGATCGAAACTAGCAAGATTCTCGAGCATCGATTTTACAAGTCCTCGAAGAGTAGACGAGCGAAAGGTGTAAACTTTTTCTCTCAGAACTGCGCGAAAACTTGTATTCTGGCTCAAAACAACGGGATACATTGTTTTAGATCGAAACTAGCAAGATTCACGAGCATGGATTTTACAAGTCGTCGAAGAGTACACGAGAGGAAGGCGTAAACTTTTTCTCTCAGAACTGCGCGTAAACTTGTATGCCGGCTCAAAACAACGGGATACATCGTTTTAGGTCGAAACTAGCAAGATTCACGAGCATCGATTTTACAAATCGTCGAAGAGTAGACGAGAGAAAGGCGTAAACTTTTTCTCTCACAACTGCGCGAAAACTTGTATTCCGGCTCAAAACAACGAAATACATTGTTTTAGATCGAAAGTAGCAAGATTCACGAGCATCGATTTTACAAGTCGACGAAGAGTAGACGAGAGAAAGGTGTAAACTTTTTCTCTCAGAACTGCGCGAAAACTTGTATTCTGGCTCAAAACAACGGGACACATCGTTTTAGATCGAAACTAGCAAGATTCACGAGCATCGATTTTACAAGTCTTCGAAGAGTATACGAGAGAAAGGTGTAAACTTTTTCTATCAGAACTGCGCGAAAAATTGTATTCCGGCTCAAAACAACGGGATACATCGTTTTAGATCGAAACTAGCAAGATTCACGAGCATCGATTTTACAAGTCGTTGAAGAGTACACGAGAGAAAGGTGTAAACTTTTTCTCTCAGCACTGCGCGAAAACTTGTATTCCGGCTCAAAACAACAGGATACATCATTTTAGATCGAAAGTAGCGAGATTTACGCACTTCAATTTTACAAGACGTCGAAGAGTAGACGACAGAAAGGTGTAAACGTTTTCTCACAGAACTGCGCGAAAACTTGTATTCCGGCTCAAAACAACGGGATACATCGTTTTAGATCGAAACTAGCAAGATTCACGAGCATCGAGTTTACAAGTCTTCGAACAGTATACGAGAGAAAGGTGTAAACTTTTTCTCTCAGAACTGCGCGAAAACTTGTATGCCGGCTCAAAACAACGGGATACATCGTTTTAGATCGAAACTAGCTGCATTCACGAGCATCAATTTTACAAGTCCTCGAAGAGTACACGAGAGAAAGGTGTAAACTTTTTCTCTCACAACTGTGCGAAAACTTGTATTCCGGCTCAAAACAACGGATACATCCTTTTAGGTCGAAACTAGCAAGATTAACGAGCATCGATTTTACAAATCGTCGAAGAGTAGACGAGAGAATGGTGTAAGCTTTTTCTCTCAGAACTGCGCGAAAACTTGTATTCCGGCTCAAAACAACGGGATACATCGTTTTAGATCGAAACTAGCAAGATTCTCGAGCATCGATTTTACAAGTCCTCGAAGAGTAGACGAGAGAAAGGTGTAAACTTTTTCTCTCAGAACTGCGCGAAAACTTGTATTCTGGCTCAAAACAACGGGATACATTGTTTTAGATCGAAACTAGCAAGATTCACGAGCATGGATTTTACAAGTCGTCGAAGAGTACACGACAGAAAAATGTAAACTTTTCTCTCAGAACTGTGCGAAAACTTGTATTCCGGCTCAAAACAACGCGATACATCGTTTTAGGTCGAAACTAGCAAGATTCACGAGCATCGATTTTACAAGCCTTCGAAGAGTACACGAGAGAAAGGTGTAAACTTTTTCTCTCAGAACTGCGCGAAAACTTGTATTCCAGCTCAAAAGAACGGGATACATCGTTTTAGAACGAAACTAGCAAGATTCACGAGCATAGATTTTACAAGTCGTCGAAGAGTAGACGGGAGAAAGGTGTAAACTTTTTCTCTCAGAACTGCGCGAAAACTTGTATTCCGGCTCAAAACAATGGGATACATCATTTTAGATCGAAAGTAGCGAGATTTACGCACTTCAATTTTACAAGTCGTCGAAGCGTAGACGAGAGAAAGGTGTAAACTTTTTCTCTCAGAACTGCGCGAAAACTTGTATTCCGGCTCAAAACACCGGGAGACATCGTTTTAGATCGAAACTAGCAAGATTCACGAGCATCGATTTTACAAGTCGTCGAGGAGTACACGAGAGGAAGGTGTAAACTTTTTCTCTCAGAACTGCGCGTAAACTTGTATGCCGGCTCAAAACAACGGGATATATCGTTTTAGGTCGAAACTAGCAAGATTCACGAGCATCGATTTTACAAATCGTCGAAGAGTAGACGAGAGAAAGGCGTAAACTTTTTCTCTCACAACTGCGCGAAAACTTGTATTCCGGCTCAAAACAACGGGATACATTGTTTTAGATCGAAACTAGCAAGATTCACGAGCATCGATTTTACAAGTCGACGAAGAGTAGACGAGAGAAAGGTGTAAACTTTTTCTCTCAGAACTGCGCGAAAACTTGTATTCCGGCTCAAAACAACGGGACACATTGTTTTAGATCGAAACTAGCAAGATTCACGAGCATCGATTTTACAAGTCGTCGAAGAGTACACGAGAGAAAGGTGTAAACTTTTTCTCTCAGAACTGCGCGAAAACTTGTATTCCGGCTCAAAACAACGGGATACATCGTTTTAGATCAAAACTAGCAAAATTGACGAGCATCGATTTTACAAGTCGTCGAAGAGTAGACGAGAGAAAGGTGTAAACTTTTTCTCAGAACTGCGCGAAAACTTGTATTCCAGCTCAAAAGAACGGCATACATCGTTTTAGAACGAAACTAGCAAGATTCACGAGCATCGATTTTACAAGTCGTCGAAGAGTAGACGAGAGAAAGGTGTAAACTTTTTCTCTCAGCACTGCGCGAAAACTTGTATTCCGGCTCAAAACAACGGGATACATCATTTTAGATCGGAAGTAACGAGATTTACGCACTTCAATTTTACAAGACGTCGAAGAGTAGACGAGAGAAAGGTGTAAACTTTTTCTCACAGAACTGCGCGAAAACTTGTATTCCGGCTCAAAACAACGGGATACATCGTTTTAGATCGAAACTAGCAAGATTCACGAGCATCGAGTTTACAAGTCTTCGAACAGTATACGAGAGAAAGGTGTAAACTTTTTCTCTCAGAACTGTGCGAAAACTTGTATTCCGGCTCAAAACAACGGGATACATCCTTTTAGGTCGAAACTAGCAAGATTCACGAGCATCGATTTTACAAATCGTCGAAGAGTAGACGAGAGAATGGTGTAAGCTTTTTCTCTCAGAACTGCGCGAAAACTTGTATTCTGGCTCAAAACAACGGGATACATCGTTTTAGATCGAAACTAGCAAGATTCTCGAGCATCGATTTTACAAGTCCTCGAAGAGTAGACGAGAGAAAGGTGTAAACTTTTTCTCTCAGAACTGCGCGAAAACTTGTATTCCGGCTCAAAACAATGGGATACATCATTTTAGATCGAAAGTAGCGAGATTTACGCACTTCAATTTTACAAGTCGTCGAAGCGTAGACGAGAGAAAGGTGTAAACTTTTTCTCTCAGAACTGCGCGAAAACTTGTATTCCGGCTCAAAACAACGGGATACATCGTTTTAGATCGAAACTAGCAAGATTCTCGAGCATTGATTTTACAAGTCCTCGAAGAGTAGACGAGAAAAAGGTGTAAACTTTTTCTTTCAGAACTGCACGAAAACTTGTATTCCGGCTCAAAACAAAGGGATAGATCATTTTAGATCGAAACTAGCAAGATTCACGAGCATCGATTTTACAAGTCTTCGAGAGTATACGAGAGAAAGGTGTAAAGTTTTTCTCTCAGAACTGCGCGAAAACTTGTATTCCAGCTCAAAATAACGGGATACATCATTTTAGGTCGAAAGTAGCGAGATTTACGCACTTCAATTTTAGAAGTCGTGGAAGTGTAGACGAGAGAAAGGTGTAAACTTTTTCTCTCAGAACTGCGCGAAAACTTGTATTCTGGCTCAAAACAACGGGATACATTGTTTTAGATCGAAACTAGCAAGATTCACGAGCATGGATTTTACAAGTCGTCGAAGAGTACACGACAGAAAGATGTAAACTTTTTCTCTCAGAACTGTGCGAAAACTTGTATTCCGGCTCAAAACAACGCGATACATCGTTTTAGGTCGAAACTAGCAAGATTCACGAGCATCGATTTTACAAGCCTTCGAAGAGTACACGAGAGAAAGGTGTAAACTTTTTCTCTCAGAACTGCGCGAAAACTTGTATTCCAGCTCAAAAGAACGGGATACATCGTTTTAGAACGAAACTAGCAAGATTCACGAGCATCGATTTTACAAGTCGTCGAAGAGTAGACGGGAGAAAGGTGTAAACTTTTTCTCTCAGAACTGCGCGAAAACTTGTATTCCGGCTCAAAACAATGGGATACATCATTTTAGATCGAAAGTAGCGAGATTTACGCACTTCAATTTTACAAGTCGTCGAAGCGTAGACGAGAGAAAGGTGTAAACTTTTTCTTTCAGAACTGCGCGAAAACTTGTATTCCGGCTCAAAACACCGGGAGACATCGTTTTAGATCGAAACTAGCAAGATTCACGAGCATCGATTTTACAAGTCGTCGAGGAGTACACGAGAGGAAGGTGTAAACTTTTTCTCTCAGAACTGCGCGTAAACTTGTATGCCGGCTCAAAACAACGGGATACATCGTTTTAGGTCGAAACTAGCAAGATTCACGAGCATCGATTTTACAAATCGTCGAAGAGTAGACGAGAGAAAGGCGTAAACTTTTTCTCTCAGAACTGCGCGAAAACTTGTATTCCGGCTCAAAACAACGGGATACATTGTTTTAGATCGAAACTAGCAAGATTCACGAGCATCGATTTTACAAATCGACGAAGAGTAGACGAGAGAAAGGTGTAAACTTTTTCTCTCAGAACTGCGCGAAAACTTGTATTCCGGCTCAAAACAACGGGACACATCGTTTTAGATCGAAACTAGCAAGATTCACGAGCATCGATTTTACAAGTCGTCGAAGAGTACACGAGAGAAAGGTGTAAACTTTTTCTCTCAGAACTGCGCGAAAACTTGTATTCCGGCTCAAAACAACGGGATACATCGTTTTAGATCAAAACTAGCAAAATTGACGAGCATCGATTTTACAAGTCGTCGAAGAGTAGACGAGAGAAAGGTGTAAACTTTTTCTCAGAACTGCGCGAAAACTTGTATTCCAGCTCAAAAGAACGGCATACATCGTTTTAGAACGAAACTAGCAAGATTCACGAGCATCGATTTTACAAGTCGTCGAAGAGTAGACGAGAGAAAGGTGTAAACTTTTTCTCTCAGCACTGCGCGAAAACTTGTATTCCGGCTCAAAACAACGGGATACATCATTTTAGATCGGAAGTAACGAGATTTACGCACTTCAATTTTACAAGACGTCGAAGAGTAGACGAGAGAAAGGTGTAAACTTTTTCTCACAGAACTGCGCGAAAACTTGTATTCCGGCTCAAAACAACGGGATACATCGTTTTAGATCGAAACTAGCAAGATTCACGAGCATCGAGTTTACAAGTCTTCGAACAGTATACGAGAGAAAGGTGTAAACTTTTTCTCTCAGAACTGTGCGAAAACTTGTATTCCGGCTCAAAACAACGGGATACATCCTTTTAGGTCGAAACTAGCAAGATTCACGAGCATCGATTTTACAAATCGTCGAAGAGTAGACGAGAGAATGGTGTAAGCTTTTTCTCTCAGAACTGCGCGGAAACTTGTATTCTGGCTCAAAACAACGGGATACATCGTTTTAGATTGAAACTAGCAAGATTCTCGAGCATCGATTTTACAAGTCCTCGAAGAGTAGACGAGAGAAAGGTGTAAACTTTTTCTCTCAGAACTGCGCGAAAACTTGTATTCCGGCTCAAAACAATGGGATACATCATTTTAGATCGAAAGTAGCGAGATTTACGCACTTCAATTTTACAAGTCGTCGAAGCGTAGACGAGAGAAAGGTGTAAACTTTTTCTCTCGGAACTGCGCGAAAACTTGTATTCCGGCTCAAAACACCGGGAGACATCGTTTTAGATCGAAACTAGCAAGATTCACGAGCATCGATTTTACAAGTCGTCGAGGAGTACACGAGAGGAAGGTGTAAACTTTTTCTCTCAGAACTGCGTGTAAACTTGTATGCCGGCTCAAAACAACGGGATACATCGTTTTAGGTCGAAACTAGCAAGATTCACGAGCATCGATTTTACAAATCGTCGAAGAGTAGACGAGAGAAAGGCGTAAACTTTTTCTCTCAGAACTGCGCGAAAACTTGTATTCTGGCTCAAAACAACGGGATACATTGTTTTAGATCGAAACTAGCAAGATTCACGAGCATGGATATTACAAGTCGTCGAAGAGTACACGAGAGAAAGATGTAAACTTTTTCTCTCAGATCTGTGCGAAAACTTGTATTCCGGCTCAAAACAACGCGATACATCGTTTTAGGTCGAAACTAGCAAGATTCACGAGCATCGATTTTACAAGCCTTCGAAGAGTACACGAGAGAAAGGTGTAAACTTTTTCTCTCAGAACTGCGCGAAAACTTGTATTCCAGCTCAAAAGAACGGGATACATCGTTTTAGAACGAAACTAGCAAGATTCACGAGCATCGATTTTACAAGTCGTCGAAGAGTAGACGGGAGAAAGGTGTAAACTTTTTCTCTCAGAACTGCGCGAAAACTTGTATTCCGGCTCAAAACAATGGGATACATCATTTTAGATCGAAAGTAGCGAGATTTACGCACTTCAATTTTACAAGTCGTCGAAGCGTAGACGAGAGAAAGGTGTAAACTTTTTCTCTCAGAACTGCGCGAAAACTTGTATTCCGGCTCAAAACACCGGGAGACATCGTTTTAGATCGAAACTAGCAAGATTCACGAGCATCGATTTTACAAGTCGTCGAGGAGTACACGAGAGGAAGGTGTAAACTTTTTCTCTCAGAACTGCGCTTAAACTTGTATGCCGGCTCAAAACAACGGGATACATCGTTTTAGGTCGAAACTAGCAAGATTCACGAGCATCGATTTTACAAATCGTCGAAGAGTAGACGAGAGAAAGGCGTAAACTTTTTCTCTCAGAACTGCGCGAAAACTTGTATTCTGGCTCAAAACAACGGGATACATTGTTTTAGATCGAACCTAGCAAGATTCACGAGCATGGATTTTACAAGTCGTCGAAGAGTACACGAGAGAAAGGTGTAAACTTTTTCTCAGAACTGCGCGAAAACTTGTATTCCAGCTCAAAAGAACGGCATACATCGTTTTAGAACGAAACTAGCAAGATTCACGAGCATCGATTTTACAAGTCGTCGAAGAGTAGACAAGAGAAAGGTGTAAACTTTTTCTCTCAGAACTGCGCGTAATCTTGTATGCCGGCTCAAAACAACGGGATACATCCTTTTAGGTCGAAACTAGCAAGATTCACGAGCATCGATTTTACAAATCGTCGAAGAGTAGACGAGAGAATGGTGTAAGCTTTTTCTCTCAGAACTGCGCGAAAACTTGTATTCTGGCTCAAAACAACGGGATACATTGTTTTAGATCGAAACTAGCAAGATTCTCGAGCATCGATTTTACAAGTCCTCGAAGAGTAGACGAGAGAAAGGTGTAAACTTTTTCTCTCAGAACTGCGCGAAAACTTGTATTCCGGCTCAAAACAATGGGATACATCGTTTTAGATCGAAACTAGCAAGATTCACGAGCATCGAATTTACAAGTCTTCGAACAGTATACGAGAGAAAGGTGTAAACTTTTTCTCTCAGAACTGTGCGAAAACTTGTATTCCGGCTCAAAACAACGGGATACATCCTTTTAGGTCGAAACTAGCAAGATTCACGAGCATCGATTTTACAAGTCGTCGAAGAGTACACGAGAGAAAGGTGTAAACTTTTTCTCTCAGAACTGCGCGAAAACTTGTATTCCAGCTCAAAACAACGGGATACATCGTTTTAGATCAAAACTAGCAAAATTGACGAGCATCGATTTTACAAGTCGTCGAAGAGTAGACGAGAGCAAGGCGTAAACTTTTTCTCTCAGAACTGCGCGAAAACTTGTATTCCGGCTCAAAACAACGGGATACATCGTTTTAGATCGAAACTAGCAAGATTCACGAGCATCGAATTTACAAGTCTTCGAACAGTATACGAGAGAAAGGTGTAAACTTTTTCTCTCAGAACTGTGCGAAAACTTGTATTCCGGCTCAAAACAACGGGATACATCCTTTTAGGTCGAAACTAGCAAGATTCACGAGCATCGATTTTACAAATCGTCGAAGAGTAGACGAGAGAATGGTGTAAGCTTTTTCTCTCAGAACTGCGCGAAAACTTGTATTCTGGCTCAAAACAACGGGATACATTGTTTTAGATCGAAACTAGCAAGATTCTCGAGCATCGATTTTACAAGTCCTCGAAGAGTAGACGAGAGAAAGGTGTAAACTTTTTCTCTCAGAACTGCGCGAAAACTTGTATTCCGGCTCAAAACAACGGGATACATCGTTTTAGATCAAAACTAGCAAAATTGACAAGCATCGATTTTACAAGTCGTCGAAGAGTAGACGAGAGAAAGGTGTAAACTTTTTCTCAGAACTGCGCGAAAACTTGTATTCCAGCTCAAAAGAACGGCATACATCGTTTTAGAACGAAACTAGCAAGATTCACGAGCATCGATTTTACAAGTCGTCGAAGAGTAGACGAGAGAAAGGTGTAAACTTTTTCTCTCAGCACTGCGCGAAAACTTGTATTCCGGCTCAAAACAACAGGATACATCATTTTAGATCGAAAGTAGCGAGATTTACGCACTTCAATTTTACAAGACGTCGAAGAGTAGACGACAGAAAGGTGTAAACGTTTTCTCACAGAACTGCGCGAAAACTTGTATTCCGGCTCAAAACAACGGGATACATCGTTTTAGATCGAAACTAGCAAGATTCACGAGCATCGAGTTTACAAGTCTTCGAACAGTATACGAGAGAAAGGTGTAAACTTTTTCTCTCAGAACTGCGCGAAAACTTGTATGCCGGCTCAAAACAACGGGATACATCGTTTTAGATCGAAACTAGCTGCATTCACGAGCATCAATTTTACAAGTCCTCGAAGAGTACACGAGAGAAAGGTGTAAACTTTTTCTCTCACAACTGTGCGAAAACTTGTATTCCGGCTCAAAACAACGGATACATCCTTTTAGGTCGAAACTAGCAAGATTAACGAGCATCGATTTTACAAATCGTCGAAGAGTAGACGAGAGAATGGTGTAAGCTTTTTCTCTCAGAACTGCGCGAAAACTTGTATTCCGGCTCAAAACAACGGGATACATCGTTTTAGATCGAAACTAGCAAGATTCTCGAGCATCGATTTTACAAGTCCTCGAAGAGTAGACGAGAGAAAGGTGTAAACTTTTTCTCTCAGAACTGCGCGAAAACTTGTATTCTGGCTCAAAACAACGGGATACATTGTTTTAGATCGAAACTAGCAAGATTCACGAGCATGGATTTTACAAGTCGTCGAAGAGTACACGACAGAAAAATGTAAACTTTTCTCTCAGAACTGTGCGAAAACTTGTATTCCGGCTCAAAACAACGCGATACATCGTTTTAGGTCGAAACTAGCAAGATTCACGAGCATCGATTTTACAAGCCTTCGAAGAGTACACGAGAGAAAGGTGTAAACTTTTTCTCTCAGAACTGCGCGAAAACTTGTATTCCAGCTCAAAAGAACGGGATACATCGTTTTAGAACGAAACTAGCAAGATTCACGAGCATAGATTTTACAAGTCGTCGAAGAGTAGACGGGAGAAAGGTGTAAACTTTTTCTCTCAGAACTGCGCGAAAACTTGTATTCCGGCTCAAAACAATGGGATACATCATTTTAGATCGAAAGTAGCGAGATTTACGCACTTCAATTTTACAAGTCGTCGAAGCGTAGACGAGAGAAAGGTGTAAACTTTTTCTCTCAGAACTGCGCGAAAACTTGTATTCCGGCTCAAAACACCGGGAGACATCGTTTTAGATCGAAACTAGCAAGATTCACGAGCATCGATTTTACAAGTCGTCGAGGAGTACACGAGAGGAAGGTGTAAACTTTTTCTCTCAGAACTGCGCGTAAACTTGTATGCCGGCTCAAAACAACGGGATATATCGTTTTAGGTCGAAACTAGCAAGATTCACGAGCATCGATTTTACAAATCGTCGAAGAGTAGACGAGAGAAAGGCGTAAACTTTTTCTCTCACAACTGCGCGAAAACTTGTATTCCGGCTCAAAACAACGGGATACATTGTTTTAGATCGAAACTAGCAAGATTCACGAGCATCGATTTTACAAGTCGACGAAGAGTAGACGAGAGAAAGGTGTAAACTTTTTCTCTCAGAACTGCGCGAAAACTTGTATTCCGGCTCAAAACAACGGGACACATTGTTTTAGATCGAAACTAGCAAGATTCACGAGCATCGATTTTACAAGTCGTCGAAGAGTACACGAGAGAAAGGTGTAAACTTTTTCTCTCAGAACTGCGCGAAAACTTGTATTCCGGCTCAAAACAACGGGATACATCGTTTTAGATCAAAACTAGCAAAATTGACGAGCATCGATTTTACAAGTCGTCGAAGAGTAGACGAGAGAAAGGTGTAAACTTTTTCTCAGAACTGCGCGAAAACTTGTATTCCAGCTCAAAAGAACGGCATACATCGTTTTAGAACGAAACTAGCAAGATTCACGAGCATCGATTTTACAAGTCGTCGAAGAGTAGACGAGAGAAAGGTGTAAACTTTTTCTCTCAGCACTGCGCGAAAACTTGTATTCCGGCTCAAAACAACGGGATACATCATTTTAGATCGGAAGTAACGAGATTTACGCACTTCAATTTTACAAGACGTCGAAGAGTAGACGAGAGAAAGGTGTAAACTTTTTCTCTCAGAACTGCGCGAAAACTTGTATTCTGGCTCAAAACAACGGGATACATTGTTTTAGATCGAAACTAGCAAGATTCACGAGCATGGATTTTACAAGTCGTCGAAGAGTACACGACAGAAAAATGTAAACGTTTCTCTCAGAACTGTGCGAAAACTTGTATTCCGGCTCAAAACAACGCGATACATCGTTTTAGGTCGAAACTAGCAAGATTCACGAGCATCGATTTTACAAGCCTTCGAAGAGTACACGAGAGAAAGGTGTAAACTTTTTCTCTCAGAACTGCGCGAAAACTTGTATTCCAGCTCAAAAGAACGGGATACATCGTTTTAGAACGAAACTAGCAAGATTCACGAGCATAGATTTTACAAGTCGTCGAAGAGTAGACGGGAGAAAGGTGTAAACTTTTTCTCTCAGAACTGCGCGAAAACTTGTATTCCGGCTCAAAACAATGGGATACATCATTTTAGATCGAAAGTAGCGAGATTTACGCACTTCAATTTTACAAGTCGTCGAAGCGTAGACGAGAGAAAGGTGTAAACTTTTTCTCTCAGAACTGCGCGAAAACTTGTATTCCGGCTCAAAACACCGGGAGACATCGTTTTAGATCGAAACTAGCAAGATTCACGAGCATCGATTTTACAAGTCGTCGAGGAGTACACGAGAGGAAGGTGTAAACTTTTTCTCTCAGAACTGCGCGTAAACTTGTATGCCGGCTCAAAACAACGGGATATATCGTTTTAGGTCGAAACTAGCAAGATTCACGAGCATCGATTTTACAAATCGTCGAAGAGTAGACGAGAGAAAGGCGTAAACTTTTTCTCTCACAACTGCGCGAAAACTTGTATTCCGGCTCAAAACAACGGGATACATTGTTTTAGATCGAAACTAGCAAGATTCACGAGCATCGATTTTACAAGTCGACGAAGAGTAGACGAGAGAAAGGTGTAAACTTTTTCTCTCAGAACTGCGCGAAAACTTGTATTCCGGCTCAAAACAACGGGACACATTGTTTTAGATCGAAACTAGCAAGATTCACGAGCATCGATTTTACAAGTCGTCGAAGAGTACACGAGAGAAAGGTGTAAACTTTTTCTCTCAGAACTGCGCGAAAACTTGTATTCCGGCTCAAAACAACGGGATACATCGTTTTAGATCAAAACTAGCAAAATTGACGAGCATCGATTTTACAAGTCGTCGAAGAGTAGACGAGAGAAAGGTGTAAACTTTTTCTCAGAACTGCGCGAAAACTTGTATTCCAGCTCAAAAGAACGGCATACATCGTTTTAGAACGAAACTAGCAAGATTCACGAGCATCGATTTTACAAGTCGTCGAAGAGTAGACGAGAGAAAGGTGTAAACTTTTTCTCTCAGCACTGCGCGAAAACTTGTATTCCGGCTCAAAACAACGGGATACATCATTTTAGATCGGAAGTAACGAGATTTACGCACTTCAATTTTACAAGACGTCGAAGAGTAGACGAGAGAAAGGTGTAAACTTTTTCTCACAGAACTGCGCGAAAACTTGTATTCCGGCTCAAAACAACGGGATACATCGTTTTAGATCGAAACTAGCAAGATTCACGAGCATCGAGTTTACAAGTCTTCGAACAGTATACGAGAGAAAGGTGTAAACTTTTTCTCTCAGAACTGTGCGAAAACTTGTATTCCGGCTCAAAACAACGGGATACATCCTTTTAGGTCGAAACTAGCAAGATTCACGAGCATCGATTTTACAAATCGTCGAAGAGTAGACGAGAGAATGGTGTAAGCTTTTTCTCTCAGAACTGCGCGAAAACTTGTATTCTGGCTCAAAACAACGGGATACATCGTTTTAGATCGAAACTAGCAAGATTCTCGAGCATCGATTTTACAAGTCCTCGAAGAGTAGACGAGAGAAAGGTGTAAACTTTTTCTCTCAGAACTGCGCGAAAACTTGTATTCCGGCTCAAAACAATGGGATACATCATTTTAGATCGAAAGTAGCGAGATTTACGCACTTCAATTTTACAAGTCGTCGAAGCGTAGACGAGAGAAAGGTGTAAACTTTTTCTCTCAGAACTGCGCGAAAACTTGTATTCCGGCTCAAAACAACGGGATACATCGTTTTAGATCGAAACTAGCAAGATTCTCGAGCATTGATTTTACAAGTCCTCGAAGAGTAGACGAGAAAAAGGTGTAAACTTTTTCTTTCAGAACTGCACGAAAACTTGTATTCCGGCTCAAAACAAAGGGATAGATCATTTTAGATCGAAACTAGCAAGATTCACGAGCATCGATTTTACAAGTCTTCGAGAGTATACGAGAGAAAGGTGTAAAGTTTTTCTCTCAGAACTGCGCGAAAACTTGTATTCCAGCTCAAAATAACGGGATACATCATTTTAGGTCGAAAGTAGCGAGATTTACGCACTTCAATTTTAGAAGTCGTGGAAGAGTAGACGAGAGAAAGGTGTAAACTTTTTCTCTCAGAACTGCGCGAAAACTTGTATTCTGGCTCAAAACAACGGGATACATTGTTTTAGATCGAAACTAGCAAGATTCACGAGCATGGATTTTACAAGTCGTCGAAGAGTACACGACAGAAAGATGTAAACTTTTTCTCTCAGAACTGTGCGAAAACTTGTATTCCGGCTCAAAACAACGCGATACATCGTTTTAGGTCGAAACTAGCAAGATTCACGAGCATCGATTTTACAAGCCTTCGAAGAGTACACGAGAGAAAGGTGTAAACTTTTTCTCTCAGAACTGCGCGAAAACTTGTATTCCAGCTCAAAAGAACGGGATACATCGTTTTAGAACGAAACTAGCAAGATTCACGAGCATCGATTTTACAAGTCGTCGAAGAGTAGACGGGAGAAAGGTGTAAACTTTTTCTCTCAGAACTGCGCGAAAACTTGTATTCCGGCTCAAAACAATGGGATACATCATTTTAGATCGAAAGTAGCGAGATTTACGCACTTCAATTTTACAAGTCGTCGAAGCGTAGACGAGAGAAAGGTGTAAACTTTTTCTTTCAGAACTGCGCGAAAACTTGTATTCCGGCTCAAAACACCGGGAGACATCGTTTTAGATCGAAACTAGCAAGATTCACGAGCATCGATTTTACAAGTCGTCGAGGAGTACACGAGAGGAAGGTGTAAACTTTTTCTCTCAGAACTGCGCGTAAACTTGTATGCCGGCTCAAAACAACGGGATACATCGTTTTAGGTCGAAACTAGCAAGATTCACGAGCATCGATTTTACAAATCGTCGAAGAGTAGACGAGAGAAAGGCGTAAACTTTTTCTCTCAGAACTGCGCGAAAACTTGTATTCCGGCTCAAAACAACGGGATACATTGTTTTAGATCGAAACTAGCAAGATTCACGAGCATCGATTTTACAAATCGACGAAGAGTAGACGAGAGAAAGGTGTAAACTTTTTCTCTCAGAACTGCGCGAAAACTTGTATTCCGGCTCAAAACAACGGGACACATCGTTTTAGATCGAAACTAGCAAGATTCACGAGCATCGATTTTACAAGTCGTCGAAGAGTACACGAGAGAAAGGTGTAAACTTTTTCTCTCAGAACTGCGCGAAAACTTGTATTCCGGCTCAAAACAACGGGATACATCGTTTTAGATCAAAACTAGCAAAATTGACGAGCATCGATTTTACAAGTCGTCGAAGAGTAGACGAGAGAAAGGTGTAAACTTTTTCTCAGAACTGCGCGAAAACTTGTATTCCAGCTCAAAAGAACGGCATACATCGTTTTAGAACGAAACTAGCAAGATTCACGAGCATCGATTTTACAAGTCGTCGAAGAGTAGACGAGAGAAAGGTGTAAACTTTTTCTCTCAGCACTGCGCGAAAACTTGTATTCCGGCTCAAAACAACGGGATACATCATTTTAGATCGGAAGTAACGAGATTTACGCACTTCAATTTTACAAGACGTCGAAGAGTAGACGAGAGAAAGGTGTAAACTTTTTCTCACAGAACTGCGCGAAAACTTGTATTCCGGCTCAAAACAACGGGATACATCGTTTTAGATCGAAACTAGCAAGATTCACGAGCATCGAGTTTACAAGTCTTCGAACAGTATACGAGAGAAAGGTGTAAACTTTTTCTCTCAGAACTGTGCGAAAACTTGTATTCCGGCTCAAAACAACGGGATACATCCTTTTAGGTCGAAACTAGCAAGATTCACGAGCATCGATTTTACAAATCGTCGAAGAGTAGACGAGAGAATGGTGTAAGCTTTTTCTCTCAGAACTGCGCGGAAACTTGTATTCTGGCTCAAAACAACGGGATACATCGTTTTAGATTGAAACTAGCAAGATTCTCGAGCATCGATTTTACAAGTCCTCGAAGAGTAGACGAGAGAAAGGTGTAAACTTTTTCTCTCAGAACTGCGCGAAAACTTGTATTCCGGCTCAAAACAATGGGATACATCATTTTAGATCGAAAGTAGCGAGATTTACGCACTTCAATTTTACAAGTCGTCGAAGCGTAGACGAGAGAAAGGTGTAAACTTTTTCTCTCGGAACTGCGCGAAAACTTGTATTCCGGCTCAAAACACCGGGAGACATCGTTTTAGATCGAAACTAGCAAGATTCACGAGCATCGATTTTACAAGTCGTCGAGGAGTACACGAGAGGAAGGTGTAAACTTTTTCTCTCAGAACTGCGTGTAAACTTGTATGCCGGCTCAAAACAACGGGATACATCGTTTTAGGTCGAAACTAGCAAGATTCACGAGCATCGATTTTACAAATCGTCGAAGAGTAGACGAGAGAAAGGCGTAAACTTTTTCTCTCAGAACTGCGCGAAAACTTGTATTCTGGCTCAAAACAACGGGATACATTGTTTTAGATCGAAACTAGCAAGATTCACGAGCATGGATATTGCAAGTCGTCGAAGAGTACACGAGAGAAAGATGTAAACTTTTTCTCTCAGAACTGTGCGAAAACTTGTATTCCGGCTCAAAACAACGCGATACATCGTTTTAGGTCGAAACTAGCAAGATTCACGAGCATCGATTTTACAAGCCTTCGAAGAGTACACGAGAGAAAGGTGTAAACTTTTTCTCTCAGAACTGCGCGAAAACTTGTATTCCAGCTCAAAAGAACGGGATACATCGTTTTAGAACGAAACTAGCAAGATTCACGAGCATCGATTTTACAAGTCGTCGAAGAGTAGACGGGAGAAAGGTGTAAACTTTTTCTCTCAGAACTGCGCGAAAACTTGTATTCCGGCTCAAAACAATGGGATACATCATTTTAGATCGAAAGTAGCGAGATTTACGCACTTCAATTTTACAAGTCGTCGAAGCGTAGACGAGAGAAAGGTGTAAACTTTTTCTCTCAGAACTGCGCGAAAACTTGTATTCCGGCTCAAAACACCGGGAGACATCGTTTTAGATCAAAACTAGCAAGATTCACGAGCATCGATTTTACAAGTCGTCGAGGAGTACACGAGAGGAAGGTGTAAACTTTTTCTCTCAGAACTGCGCTTAAACTTGTATGCCGGCTCAAAACAACGGGATACATCGTTTTAGGTCGAAACTAGCAAGATTCACGAGCATCGATTTTACAAATCGTCGAAGAGTAGACGAGAGAAAGGCGTAAACTTTTTCTCTCAGAACTGCGCGAAAACTTGTATTCTGGCTCAAAACAACGGGATACATTGTTTTAGATCGAACCTAGCAAGATTCACGAGCATGGATTTTACAAGTCGTCGAAGAGTACACGAGAGAAAGGTGTAAACTTTTTCTCTCAGAACTGCGCGAAAACTTGTATTCCGGCTCAAAACAACGGGATACATCGTTTTAGATCAAAACTAGCAAAATTGACGAGCATCGATTTTACAAGTCGTCGAAGAGTAGACGAGAGAAAGGTGTAAACTTTTTCTCAGAACTGCGCGAAAACTTGTATTCCAGCTCAAAAGAACGGCATACATCGTTTTAGAACGAAACTAGCAAGATTCACGAGCATCGATTTTACAAGTCGTCGAAGAGTAGACAAGAGAAAGGTGTAAACTTTTTCTCTCAGAACTGCGCGTAATCTTGTATGCCGGCTCAAAACAACGGGATACATCCTTTTAGGTCGAAACTAGCAAGATTCACGAGCATCGATTTTACAAATCGTCGAAGAGTAGACGAGAGAATGGTGTAAGCTTTTTCTCTCAGAACTGCGCGAAAACTTGTATTCTGGCTCAAAACAACGGGATACATTGTTTTAGATCGAAACTAGCAAGATTCTCGAGCATCGATTTTACAAGTCCTCGAAGAGTAGACGAGAGAAAGGTGTAAACTTTTTCTCTCAGAACTGCGCGAAAACTTGTATTCCGGCTCAAAACAATGGGATACATCGTTTTAGATCGAAACTAGCAAGATTCACGAGCATCGAATTTACAAGTCTTCGAACAGTATACGAGAGAAAGGTGTAAACTTTTTCTCTCAGAACTGTGCGAAAACTTGTATTCCGGCTCAAAACAACGGGATACATCCTTTTAGGTCGAAACTAGCAAGATTCACGAGCATCGATTTTACAAGTCGTCGAAGAGTACACGAGAGAAAGGTGTAAACTTTTTCTCTCAGAACTGCGCGAAAACTTGTATTCCAGCTCAAAACAACGGGATACATCGTTTTAGATCAAAACTAGCAAAATTGACGAGCATCGATTTTACAAGTCGTCGAAGAGTAGACGAGAGAAAGGCGTAAACTTTTTCTCTCAGAACTGCGCGAAAACTTGTATTCCGGCTCAAAACAACGGGATACATCGTTTTAGATCGAAACTAGCAAGATTCACGAGCATCGAATTTACAAGTCTTCGAACAGTATACGAGAGAAAGGTGTAAACTTTTTCTCTCAGAACTGTGCGAAAACTTGTATTCCGGCTCAAAACAACGGGATACATCCTTTTAGGTCGAAACTAGCAAGATTCACGAGCATCGATTTTACAAATCGTCGAAGAGTAGACGAGAGAATGGTGTAAGCTTTTTCTCTCAGAACTGCGCGAAAACTTGTATTCTGGCTCAAAACAACGGGATACATTGTTTTAGATCGAAACTAGCAAGATTCTCGAGCATCGATTTTACAAGTCCTCGAAGAGTAGACGAGAGAAAGGTGTAAACTTTTTCTCTCAGAACTGCGCGAAAACTTGTATTCCGGCTCAAAACAATGGGATACATCATTTTAGATCGAAAGTAGCGAGATTTACGCACTTCAATTTTACAAGTCGTCGAAGCGTAGACGAGAGAAAGGTGTAAACTTTTTCTCTCAGAACTGCGCGAAAACTTGTATTCCGGCTCAAAACACCGGGAGACATCGTTTTAGATCGAAACTAGCAAGATTCACGAGCATCGATTTTACAAGTCGTCGAGGAGTACACGAGAGGAAGGTGTAAACTTTTTCTCTCAGAACTGCGCGTAAACTTGTATGCCGGCTCAAAACAACGGGATACATCGTTTTTGGTCGAAACTAGCAAGATTCACGAGCATCGATTTTACAAATCGTCGAAGAGTAGACGAGAGAAAGGCGTAAACTTTTTCTCTCAGAACTGCGCGAAAACTTGTATTCTGGCTCAAAACAACGGGATACATTGTTTTAGATCGAAACTAGCAAGATTCACGAGCATGGATATTACAAGTCGTCGAAGAGTACACGAGAGAAAGATGTAAACGTTTTCTCTCAGAACTGTGCGAAAACTTGTATTCCGGCTCAAAACAACGCGATACATCGTTTTAGGTCGAAACTAGCAAGATTCACGAGCATCGATTTTACAAGCCTTCGAAGAGTACACGAGAGAAAGGTGTAAACTTTTTCTCTCAGAACTGCGCGAAAACTTGTATTCCAGCTCAAAAGAACGGGATACATCGTTTTAGAACGAAACTAGCAAGATTCACGAGCATCGATTTTACAAGTCGTCGAAGAGTAGACGGGAGAAAGGTGTAAACTTTTTCTCTCAGAACTGCGCGAAAACTTGTATTCCGGCTCAAAACAATGGGATACATCATTTTAGATCGAAAGTAGCGAGATTTACGCACTTCAATTTTACAAGTCGTCGAAGCGTAGACGAGAGAAAGGTGTAAACTTTTTCTCTCAGAACTGCGCGAAAACTTGTATTCCGGCTCAAAACACCGGGAGACATCGTTTTAGATCAAAACTAGCAAGATTCACGAGCATCGATTTTACAAGTCGTCGAGGAGTACACGAGAGGAAGGTGTAAACTTTTTCTCTCAGAACTGCGCGTAAACTTGTATGCCGGCTCAAAACAACGGGATACATCGTTTTAGGTCGAAACTAGCAAGATTCACGAGCATCGATTTTACAAATCGTCGAAGAGTAGACGAGAGAAAGGCGTAAACTTTTTCTCTCAGACCTGCGCGAAAACTTGTATTCTGGCTCAAAACAACGGGATACATTGTTTTAGATCGAAACTAGCAAGATTCACGAGCATGGATTTTACAAGTCGTCGAAGAGTACACGAGAGAAAGATGTAAACTTTTTCTCTCAGAACTGTGCGAAAACTTGTATTCTGGCTCAAAACAACGCGATACATCGTTTTAGGTCGAAACTAGCAAGATTCACGAGCATCGATTTTACAAGCCTTCGAAGAGTACACGAGAGAAAGGTGTAAACTTTTTCTCTCAGAACTGCGCGAAAACTTGTATTCCAGCTCAAAAGAACGGGATACATCGTTTTAGAACGAAACTAGCAAGATTCACGAGCATCGATTTTACAAGTCGTCGAAGAGTAGACGGGAGAAAGGTGTAAACTTTTTCTCTCAGAACTGCGCGAAAACTTGTATTCCGGCTCAAAACAATGGGATACATCATTTTAGATCGAAAGTAGCGAGATTTACGCACTTCAATTTTACAAGTCGTCGAAGCGTAGACGAGAGAAAGGTGTAAACTTTTTCTCTCAGAACTGCGCGAAAACTTGTATTCCGGCTCAAAACACCGGGAGACATCGTTTTAGATCGAAACTAGCAAGATTCACGAGCATCGATTTTACAAGTCGTCGAGGAGTACACGAGAGGAAGGTGTAAATTTTTTCTCTCAGAACTGCGCGTAAACTTGTATGCCGGCTCAAAACAACGGGATACATCGTTTTAGGTCGAAACTAGCAAGATTCACGAGCATCGATTTTACAAATCGTCCAAGAGTAGACGAGAGAAAGGCGTAAACTTTTTCTCTCAGAACTGCACGAAAACTTGTATTCCGGCTCAAAACAACGGGATACATTGTTTTAGATCGAAAGTAGCGAGATTTACGCACTTCAATTTTACAAGTCGTCGAAGCGTAGACGAGAGAAAGGTGTAAACTTTTTCTCTCAGAACTGCGCGAAAACTTGTATTCCGGCTCAAAACACCGGGAGACATCGTTTTAGATCGAAACTAGCAAGATTCACGAGCATCGATTTTACAAGTCGTCGAGGAGTACACGAGAGGAAGGTGTAAACTTTTTCTCTCAGAACTGCGCGTAAACTTGTATGCCGGCTCAAAACAACGGGATACATCGTTTTAGGTCGAAACTAGCAAGATTCACGAGCATCGATTTTACAAATCGTCGAAGAGTAGACGAGAGAAAGGCGTAAACTTTTTCTCTCAGAACTGCGCGAAAACTTGTATTCTGGCTCAAAACAACGGGATACATTGTTTTAGATCGAAACTAGCAAGATTCACGAACATGGATATTACAAGTCGTCGAAGAGTACACGAGAGAAAGATGTAAACTTTTTCTCTCAGAACTGTGCGAAAACTTGTATTCCGGCTCAAAACAACGCGATACATCGTTTTAGGTCGAAACTAGCAAGATTCACGAGCATCGATTTTACAAGCCTTCGAAGAGTACACGAGAGAAAGGTGTAAACTTTTTCTCTCAGAACTGCGCGAAAACTTGTATTCCAGCTCAAAAGAACGGGATACATCGTTTTAGAACGAAACTAGCAAGATTCACGAGCATCGATTTTACAAGTCTTCGAAGAGTATACGAGAGAAAGGTGTAAACTTTTTCTCTCAGAACTGCGCGAAAACTTGTATTCCGGCTCAAAACAACGCGATACATCGTTTTAGGTCGAAACTAGCAAGATTCACGAGCATCGATTTTACAAGCCTTCGAAGAGTACACGAGAGAAAGGTGTAAACTTTTTCTCTCAGAACTGCGCGAAAACTTGTATTCCAGCTCAAAAGAACGGGATACATCGTTTTAGAACGAAACTAGCAAGATTCACGAGCATCGATTTTACAAGTCGACGAAGAGTAGACGAGAGAAAGGTGTAAACTTTTTCTCTTCGAACTGCACGAAAACTTGTATTCCGGCTCAAAACAACGCGATACATCGTTTTAGGTCGAAACTAGCAAGATTCACGAGCATCGATTTTACAAGCCTTCGAAGAGTACACGAGAGAAAGGTGTAAACTTTTTCTCTCAGAACTGCGCGAAAACTTGTATTCCAGCTCAAAAGAACGGGATACATCGTTTTAGAACGAAACTAGCAAGATTCACGAGCATGGATTTTACAAGTCGACGAAGAGTAGACGAGAGAAAGGTGTAAACTTTTTCTCTTCGAACTGCGCGAAAACTTGTATTCCGGCTCAAAACAACGCGATACATCGTTTTAGGTCGAAACTAGCAAGATTCACGAGCATCGATTTTACAAGCCTTCGAAGAGTACACGAGAGAAAGGTGTAAACTTTTTCTCTCAGAACTGCGCGAAAACTTGTATTCCAGCTCAAAAGAACGGGATACATCGTTTTAGAACGAAACTAGCAAGATTCACGAGCATCGATTTTACAAGTCGTCGAAGAGTAGACGGGAGAAAGGTGTAAACTTTTTCTCTCAGAACTGCGCGAAAACTTGTATGCCGGCTCAAAACAACGGGATACATCGTTTTAGGTCGAAACTAGCAAGATTCACGAGCATCGATTTTACAAATCGTCCAAGAGTAGACGAGAGAAAGGCGTAAACTTTTTCTCTCAGAACTGCACGAAAACTTGTATTCCGGCTCAAAACAACGGGATACATCATTTTAGATCGAAAGTAGCGAGATTTACGCACTTCAATTTTACAAGTCGTCGAAGCGTAGACGAGAGAAAGGTGTAAACTTTTTCTCTCAGAACTGCGCGAAAACTTGTATTCCGGCTCAAAACACCGGGAGACATCGTTTTAGATCGAAACTAGCAAGATTCACGAGCATCGATTTTACACGTCGTCGAGGAGTACACGAGAGGAAGGTGTAAACTTTTTCTCTCAGAACTGCGCGTAAACTTGTATGCCGGCTCAAAACAACGGGATACATCGTTTTAGGTCGAAACTAGCAAGATTCACGAGCATCGATTTTACAAATCGTCCAAGAGTAGACGAGAGAAAGGCGTAAACTTTTTCTCTCAGAACTGCACGAAAACTTGTATTCCGGCTCAAAACAACGGGATACATTGTTTTAGATCGAAACTAGCAAGATTCACGAGCATCGATTTTACAAGTCAACGAAGAGTAGACGAGAGAAAGGTGTAAACTTTTTCTCTCAGAACTGCGCGAAAACTTGTATTCCGGCTCAAAACACCGGGAGACATCGTTTTAGATCGAAACTAGCAAGATTCACGAGCATCGATTTTACAAGTCGTCGAGGAGTACACGAGAGGAAGGTGTAAACTTTTTCTCTCAGAACTGCGCGTAAACTTGTATGCCGGCTCAAAACAACGGGATACATCGTTTTAGGTCGAAACTAGCAAGATTCACGAGCATCGATTTTACAAATCGTCGAAGAGTAGACGAGAGAAAGGCGTAAACTTTTTCTCTCAGAACTGCGCGAAAACTTGTATTCTGGCTCAAAACAACGGGATACATTGTTTTAGATCGAAACTAGCAAGATTCACGAGCATGGATTTTACAAGTCGTCGAAGAGTACACGAGAGAAAGATGTAAACTTTTTCTCTCAGAACTGTGCGAAAACTTGTATTCCGGCTCAAAACAACGCGATACATCGTTTTAGGTCGAAACTAGCAAGATTCACGAGCATCGATTTTACAAGCCTTCGAAGAGTACACGAGAGAAAGGTGTAAACTTTTTCTCTCAGAACTGCGCGAAAACTTGTATTCCAGCTCAAAAGAACGGGATACAGCGTTTTAGAACGAAACTAGCAAGATTCACGAGCATCGATTTTACAAGTCGTCGAAGAGTAGACGGGAGAAAGGTGTAAACTTTTTCTCTCAGAACTGCGCGAAAACT
Organism: Amblyomma americanum; assembly: GCF_052857255.1. Classification (NCBI taxonomy): domain Eukaryota; kingdom Metazoa; phylum Arthropoda; class Arachnida; order Ixodida; family Ixodidae; genus Amblyomma; species Amblyomma americanum. The sequence continues at coordinate 119,360 of NW_027526652.1, read as the reverse complement.
TGTATTCCGGCTCAAAACAATGGGATACATTATTTTAGATCGAAAGTAGCGAGATTTACGCACTTCAATTTTACAAGTCGTCGAAGCGTAGACGAGAGAAAGGTGTAAACTTTTTCTCTCAGAACTGCGCGAAAACTTGTATTCCGGCTCAAAACACCGGGAGACATCGTTTTAGATCGAAACTAGCAAGATTCACGAGCATCAATTTTACAAGTCGTCGAGGAGTACACGAGAGGAAGGTGTAAACTTTTTCTCTCAGAACTGCGCGTAAACTTGTATGCCGGCTCAAAACAACGGGATACATCGTTTTAGGTCGAAACTAGCAAGATTCACGAGCATCGATTTTACAAGCCTTCGAAGAGTACACGAGAGAAAGGCGTAAACTTTTTCTCTCAGAACTGCACGAAAACTTGTATTCCGGCTCAAAACAACGGGATACATTGTTTTAGATCGAAACTAGCAAGATTCACGAGCATCGATTTTACAAGTCAACGAAGAGTAGACGAGAGAAAGGTGTAAACTTTTTCTCTCAGAACTGCGCGAAAACTTGTATTCCGGCTCAAAACACCGGGAGACATCGTTTTAGATCGAAACTAGCAAGATTCACGAGCATCGATTTTACAAGTCGTCGAGGAGTACACGAGAGGAAGGTGTAAACTTTTTCTCTCAGAACTGCGCGTAAACTTGTATGCCGGCTCAAAACAACGGGATACATCGTTTTAGGTCGAAACTAGCAAGATTCACGAGCATCGATTTTACAAATCGTCGAAGAGTAGACGAGAGAAAGGCGTAAACTTTTTCTCTCAGAACTGCGCGAAAACTTGTATTCTGGCTCAAAACAACGGGATACATTGTTTTAGATCGAAACTAGCAAGATTCACGAGCATGGATTTTACAAGTCGTCGAAGAGTACACGAGAGAAAGATGTAAACTTTTTCTCTCAGAACTGTGCGAAAACTTGTATTCCGGCTCAAAACAACGCGATACATCGTTTTAGGTCGAAACTAGCAAGATTCACGAGCATCGATTTTACAAGCCTTCGAAGAGTACACGAGAGAAAGGTGTAAACTTTTTCTCTCAGAACTGCGCGAAAACTTGTATTCCAGCTCAAAAGAACGGGATACATCGTTTTAGAACGAAACTAGCAAGATTCACGAGCATCGATTTTACAAGTCGTCGAAGAGTAGACGGGAGAAAGGTGTAAACTTTTTCTCTCAGAACTGCGCGAAAACTTGTATTCCGGCTCAAAACAATGGGATACATTATTTTAGATCGAAAGTAGCGAGATTTACGCACTTCAATTTTACAAGTCGTCGAAGCGTAGACGAGAGAAAGGTGTAAACTTTTTCTCTCAGAACTGCGCGAAAACTTGTATTCCGGCTCAAAACACCGGGAGACATCGTTTTAGATCGAAACTAGCAAGATTCACGAGCATCAATTTTACAAGTCGTCGAGGAGTACACGAGAGGAAGGTGTAAACTTTTTCTCTCAGAACTGCGCGTAAACTTGTATGCCGGCTCAAAACAACGGGATACATCGTTTTAGGTCGAAACTAGCAAGATTCACGAGCATCGATTTTACAAGCCTTCGAAGAGTACACGAGAGAAAGGTGTAAACTTTTTCTCTCAGAACTGCGCGAAACTTGTATTCCAGCTCAAAAGAACGGGATACATCGTTTTAGAACGAAACTAGCAAGATTCACGAGCATCGATTTTACAAGTCGACGAAGAGTAGACGAGAGAAAGGTGTAAACTTTTTCTCTCAGAACTGCGCGAAAACTTGTATTCCGGCTCAAAACAACGGGACACATCGTTTTAGATCGAAACTAGCAAGATTCACGAGCATCGATTTTACAAGTCGTCGAAGAGTACACGAGAGAAAGGTGTAAACTTTTTCTCTCAGAACTGCGCGAAAACTTGTATTCCGGCTCAAAACAACGGGATACATCGTTTTAGATCAAAACTAGCAAAATTGACGAGCATCGATTTTACAAGTCGTCGAAGAGTAGACGAGAGAAAGGTGTAAACTTTTTCTCAGAACTGCGCGAAAACTTGTATTCCAGCTCAAAAGAACGGCATACATCGTTTTAGAACGAAACTAGCAAGATTCACGAGCATCGATTTTACAAGTCGTCGAAGAGTAGACGAGAGAAAGGTGTAAACTTTTTGTCTCAGCACTGCGCGAAAATTTGTATTCCGGCTCAAAACAACGGGATACATCATTTTAGATCGGAAGTAACGAGATTTACGCACTTCAATTTTACAAGACGTCGAAGAGTAGACGAGAGAAAGGTGTAAACTTTTTCTCACAGAACTGCGCGAAAACTTGTATTCCGGCTCAAAACAACGGGATACATCGTTTTAGATCGAAACTAGCAAGATTCACGAGCATCGAGCTTACAAGTCTTCGAACAGTATACGAGAGAAAGGTGTAAACTTTTTCTCTCAGAACTGCGCGAAAACTTGTATGCCGGCTCAAAACAACGGGATACATCGTTTTAGATCGAAACTAGCAAGATTCACGAGCATCAATTTTACAAGTCTTCGAACAGTACACGAGAGAAAGGTGTAAACTTTTTCTCTCACAACTGTGCGAAAACTTGTATTCCGGCTCAAAACAACGGGATACATCCTTTTAGGTCGAAACTAGCAAGATTCACGAGCATCGATTTTACAAATCGTCGAAGAGTAGACGAGAGAATGGTGTAAGCTTTTTCTCTCAGAACTGCGCGAAAACTTGTATTCTGGCTCAAAACAACGGGATACATCGTTTTAGATCGAAACTAGCAAGATTCTCGAGCATCGATTTTACAAGTCCTCGAAGAGTAGACGAGAGAAAGGTGTAAACTTTTTCTCTCAGAACTGCGCGAAAACTTGTATTCCGGCTCAAAACAATGGGATACATCATTTTAGATCGAAAGTAGCGAGATTTACGCACTTCAATTTTACAAGTCGTCGAAGCGTAGACGAGCGAAAGGTGTAAACTTTTTCTCTCAGAACTGCGCGAAAACTTGTATTCCGGCTCAAAACACCGGGAGACATCGTTTTAGATCGAAACTAGCAAGATTCACGAGCATCGATTTTACAAGTCGTCGAGGAGTACACGAGAGGAAGGTGTAAACTTTTTCTCTCAGAACTGCGCGTAAACTTGTATGCCGGCTCAAAACAACGGGATACATCGTTTTAGGTCGAAACTAGCAAGATTCACGAGCATCGATTTTACAAATCGTCGAAGAGTAGTTGAGAGAAAGGCGTAAACTTTTTCTCTCAGAACTGCGCGAAAACTTGTATTCTGGCTCAAAACAACGGGATACATTGTTTTAGATCGAAACTAGCAAGATTCACGAGCATGGATTTTACAAGTCGTCGAAGAGTACACGAGAGAAAGATGTAAACTTTTTCTCTCAGAACTGTGCGAAAACTTGTATTCCGGCTCAAAACAACGCGATACATCGTTTTAGGTCGAAACTAGCAAGATTCACGAGCATCGATTTTACAAGCCTTCGAAGAGTACACGAGAGAAAGGTGTAAACTTTTTCTCTCAGAACTGCGCGAAAACTTGTATTCCAGCTCAAAAGAACGGGATACATCGTTTTAGAACGAAACTAGCAAGATTCACGAGCATCGATTTTACAAGTCGTCGAAGAGTAGACGGGAGAAAGGTGTAAACTTTTTCTCTCAGAACTGCGCGAAAACTTGTATTCCGGCTCAAAACAATGGGATACATCATTTTAGATCGAAAGTAGCGAGATTTACGCACTTCAATTTTCTCAAGTCGTCGAAGCGTAGACGAGAGAAAGGTGTAAACTTTTTCTCTCAGAACTGCGCGAAAACTTGTATTCCGGCTCAAAACACCGGGAGACATCGTTTTAGATCGAAACTAGCAAGATTCACGAGCATCGATTTTACAAGTCGTCGAGGAGTACACGAGAGGAAGGTGTAAACTTTTTCTCTCAGAACTGCGCGTAAACTTGTATGCCGGCTCAAAACAACGGCATACATCGTTTTAGGTCGAAACTAGCAAGATTCACGAGCATCGATTTTACAAATCGTCGAAGAGTAGACGAGAGAAAGGCGTAAACTTTTTCTCTCAGAACTGCGCGAAAACTTGTATTCTGGCTCAAAACAACGGGATACATTGTTTTAGATCGAAACTAGCAAGATTCACGAGCATGGATTTTACAAGTCGTCGAAGAGTACACGAAAGATGTAAACTTTTTCTCTCAGAACTGCGCGAAAACTTGTATTCCGGCTCAAAACAATGGGATACATCATTTTAGATCGAAAGTAGCGAGATTTACGCACTTCAATTTTACAAGTCGTCGAAGCGTAGACGAGAGAAAGGTGTAAACTTTTTCTCTCAGAACTGCGCGAAAACTTGCATTCCGGCTCAAAACACCGGGATACATCGTTTTAGATCGAAACTAGCAAGATTCACGAGCATCGAGCTTACAAGTCTTCGAACAGTATACGAGAGAAAGGTGTAAACTTTTTCTCTCAGAACTGCGCGAAAACTTGTATGCCGGCTCAAAACAACGGGATACATCGTTTTAGATCGAAACTAGCAAGATTCACGAGCATCAATTTTACAAGTCTTCGAACAGTACACGAGAGAAAGGTGTAAACTTTTTCTCTCACAACTGTGCGAAAACTTGTATTCCGGCTCAAAACAACGGGATACATCCTTTTAGGTCGAAACTAGCAAGATTCACGAGCATCGATTTTACAAATCGTCGAAGAGTAGACGAGAGAATGGTGTAAGCTTTTTCTCTCAGAACTGCGCGAAAACTTGTATTCTGGCTCAAAACAACGGGATACATCGTTTTAGATCGAAACTAGCAAGATTCTCGAGCATCGATTTTACAAGTCCTCGAAGAGTAGACGAGAGAAAGGTGTAAACTTTTTCTCTCAGAACTGCGCGAAAACTTGTATTCCGGCTCAAAACAATGGGATACATCATTTTAGATCGAAAGTAGCGAGATTTACGCACTTCAATTTTACAAGTCGTCGAAGCGTAGACGAGAGAAAGGTGTAAACTTTTTCTCTCAGAACTGCGCGAAAACTTGTATTCCGGCTCAAAACACCGGGAGACATCGTTTTAGATCGAAACTAGCAAGATTCACGAGCATCGATTTTACAAGTCGTCGAGGAGTACACGAGAGGAAGGTGTAAACTTTTTCTCTCAGAACTGCGCGTAAACTTGTATGCCGGCTCAAAACAACGGGATACATCGTTTTAGGTCGAAACTAGCAAGATTCACGAGCATCGATTTTACAAATCGTCGAAGAGTAGACGAGAGAAAGGCGTAAACTTTTTCTCTCAGAACTGCGCGAAAACTTGTATTCTGGCTCAAAACAACGGGATACATTGTTTTAGATCGAAACTAGCAAGATTCACGAGCATGGATTTTACAAGTCGTCGAAGAGTACACGAGAGAAAGATGTAAACTTTTTCTCTCAGAACTGTGCGAAAACTTGTATTCCGGCTCAAAACAACGCGATACATCGTTTTAGGTCGAAACTAGCAAGATTCACGAGCATCGATTTTACAAGCCTTCGAAGAGTACACGAGAGAAAGGTGTAAACTTTTTCTCTCAGAACTGCGCGAAAACTTGTATTCCAGCTCAAAAGAACGGGATACATCGTTTTAGAACGAAACTAGCAAGATTCACGAGCATCGATTTTACAAGTCGTCGAAGAGTAGACGGGAGAAAGGTGTAAACTTTTTCTCTCAGAACTGCGCGAAAACTTGTATTCCGGCTCAAAACAATGGGATACATCATTTTAGATCGAAAGTAGCGAGATTTACGCACTTCAATTTTCTCAAGTCGTCGAAGCGTAGACGAGAGAAAGGTGTAAACTTTTTCTCTCAGAACTGCGCGAAAACTTGTATTCCGGCTCAAAACACCGGGAGACATCGTTTTAGATCGAAACTAGCAAGATTCACGAGCATCGATTTTACAAGTCGTCGAGGAGTACACGAGAGGAAGGTGTAAACTTTTTCTCTCAGAACTGCGCGTAAACTTGTATGCCGGCTCAAAACAGCGGGATACATCGTTTTAGGTCGAAACTAGCAAGATTCACGAGCATCGATTTTACAAATCGTCGAAGAGTAGACGAGAGAAAGGCGTAAACTTTTTCTCTCAGAACTGCGCGAAAACTTGTATTCTGGCTCAAAACAACGGGATACATTGTTTTAGATCGAAACTAGCAAGATTCACGAGCATGGATTTTACAAGTCGTCGAAGAGTACACGAAAGATGTAAACTTTTTCTCTCAGAACTGCGCGAAAACTTGTATTCCGGCTCAAAACAATGGGATACATCATTTTAGATCGAAAGTAGCGAGATTTACGCACTTCAATTTTACAAGTCGTCGAAGCGTAGACGAGAGAAAGGTGTAAACTTTTTCTCTCAGAACTGCGCGAAAACTTGCATTCCGGCTCAAAACACCGGGATACATCGTTTTAGATCGAAACTAGCAAGATTCACGAGCATCGAGTTTACAAGTCTTCGAACAGTATACGAGAGAAAGGTGTAAACTTTTTCTCTCAGAACTGTGCCAAAACTTGTATTCCGGCTCAAAAGAACGGGATACATCCTTTTAGGTCGAAACTAGCAAGATTCACGAGCATCGATTTTACAAATCGTCGAAGAGTAGACGAGAGAATGGTGTAAGCTTTTTCTCTCAGAACTGCGCGAAAACTTGTATTCTGGCTCAAAACAACGGGATACATCATTTTAGATCGAAACTAGCAAGATTCTCGAGCATCGATTTTACAAGTCCTCGAAGAGTAGACGAGAGAAAGGTGTAAACTTTTTCTCTCAGAACTGCGCGAAAACTTGTATTCCGGCTCAAAACAATGGGATACATCATTTTAGATCGAAAGTAGCGAGATTTACGCACTTCAATTTTACAAGTCGTCGAAGCGTAGACGAGAGAAAGGTGTAAACTTTTTCTCTCAGAACTGCGCGAAAACTTGTATTCCGGCTCAAAACACCGGGAGACATCGTTTTAGATCGAAACTAGCAAGATTCACGAGCATCGATTTTACAAGTCGTCGAGGAGTACACGAGAGGAAGGTGTAAACTTTTTCTCTCAGAACTGCGCGTAAACTTGTATGCCGGCTCAAAACAACGGGATACATCGTTTTAGGTCGAAACTAGCAAGATTCACGAGCATCGATTTTACAAATCGTCGAAGAGTAGACGAGAGAAAGGCGTAAACTTTTTCTCTCAGAACTGCGCGAAAACTTGTATTCTGGCTCAAAACAACGGGATACATTGTTTTAGATCGAAACTAGCAAGATTCACGAGCATGGATATTACAAGTCGTCGAAGAGTACACGAGAGAAAGATGTAAACTTTTTCTCTCAGAACTGTGCGAAAACTTGTATTCCGGCTCAAAACAACGCGATACATCGTTTTAGGTCGAAACTAGCAAGATTCACGAGCATCGATTTTACAAGCCTTCGAAGAGTACACGAGAGAAAGGTGTAAACTTTTTCTCTCAGAACTGCGCGAAAACTTGTATTCCAGCTCAAAAGAACGGGATACATCGTTTTAGAACGAAACTAGCAAGATTCACGAGCATCGATTTTACAAGTCGTCGAAGAGTAGACGGGAGAAAGGTGTAAACTTTTTCTCTCAGAACTGCGCGAAAACTTGTATTCCGGCTCAAAACAATGGGATACATCATTTTAGATCGAAAGTAGCGAGATTTACGCACTTCAATTTTACAAGTCGTCGAAGCGTAGACGAGAGAAAGGTGTAAACTTTTTCTCTCAGAACTGCGCGAAAACTTGTATTCCGGCTCAAAACACCGGGAGACATCGTTTTAGATCGAAACTAGCAAGATTCACGAGCATCGATTTTACAAGTCCTCGAAGAGTAGACGAGAGAAAGGTGTAAACTTTTTCTCTCAGAACTGCGCGAAAACTTGTATTCCGGCTCAAAACAATGGGATACATCATTTTAGATCGAAAGTAGCGAGATTTACGCACTTCAATTTTACAAGTCGTCGAAGCGTAGACGAGAGAAAGGTGTAAACTTTTTCTCTCAGAACTGCGCGAAAACTTGTATTCCGGCTCAAAACACCGGGAGACATCGTTTTAGATCGAAACTAGCAAGATTCACGAGCATCGATTTTACAAGTCGTCGAGGAGTACACGAGAGGAAGGTGTAAACTTTTTCTCTCAGAACTGCGCGTAAACTTGTATGCCGGCTCAAAACAACGGGATACATCGTTTTAGGTCGAAACTAGCAAGATTCACGAGCATCGATTTTACAAATCGTCGAAGAGTAGACGAGAGAAAGGCGTAAACTTTTTCTCTCAGAACTGCGCGAAAACTTGTATTCTGGCTCAAAACAACGGGATACATTGTTTTAGATCGAAACTAGCAAGATTCACGAGCATGGATATTACAAGTCGTCGAAGAGTACACGAGAGAAAGATGTAAACTTTTTCTCTCAGAACTGTGCGAAAACTTGTATTCCGGCTCAAAACAACGCGATACATCGTTTTAGGTCGAAACTAGCAAGATTCACGAGCATCGATTTTACAAGCCTTCGAAGAGTACACGAGAGAAAGGTGTAAACTTTTTCTCTCAGAACTGCGCGAAAACTTGTATTCCAGCTCAAAAGAACGGGATACATCGTTTTAGAACGAAACTAGCAAGATTCACGAGCATCGATTTTACAAGTCGTCGAAGAGTAGACGGGAGAAAGGTGTAAACTTTTTCTCTCAGAACTGCGCGAAAACTTGTATTCCGGCTCAAAACAATGGGATACATCATTTTAGATCGAAAGTAGCGAGATTTACGCACTTCAATTTTACAAGTCGTCGAAGCGTAGACGAGAGAAAGGTGTAAACTTTTTCTCTCAGAACTGCGCGAAAACTTGTATTCCGGCTCAAAACACCGGGAGACATCGTTTTAGATCGAAACTAGCAAGATTCACGAGCATCGATTTTACAAGTCGTCGAGGAGTACACGAGAGGAAGGTGTAAACTTTTTCTCTCAGAACTGCGCGTAAACTTGTATGCCGGCTCAAAACAGCGGGATACATCGTTTTAGGTCGAAACTAGCAAGATTCACGAGCATCGATTTTACAAATCGTCGAAGAGTAGACGAGAGAAAGGCGTAAACTTTTTCTCTCAGAACTGCGCGAAAACTTGTATTCCGGCTCAAAACAACGGGATACATTGTTTTAGATCGAAACTAGCAAGATTCACGAGCATCGATTTTACAAGTCGACGAAGAGTAGACGAGAGAAAGGTGTAAACTTTTTCTCTCAGAACTGCGCGAAAACTTGTATTCCGGCTCAAAACAACGGGACACATCGTTTTAGATCGAAACTAGCAAGATTCACGAGCATCGATTTTACAAGTCTTCGAAGAGTATACGAGAGAAAGGTGTAAACTTTTTCTCTCAGAACTGCGCGAAAACTTGTATTCCGGCTCAAAACAACGCGATACATCGTTTTAGGTCGAAACTAGCAAGATTCACGAGCATCGATTTTACAAGCCTTCGAAGAGAACACGAGAGAAAGGTGTAAACTTTTTCTCTCAGAACTGCGCGAAAACTTGTATTCCAGCTCAAAAGAACGAAATACATCGTTTTAGAACGAAACTAGCAAGATTCACGAGCATCGATTTTACAAGTCGACGAAGAGTAGACGAGAGAAAGGTGTAAACTTTTTCTCTCAGAACTGCGCGAAAACTTGTATTCCGGCTCAAAACAACGGGACACATCGTTTTAGATCGAAACTAGCAAGATTCACGAGCATCGATTTTACAAGTCGTCGAAGAGTACACGAGAGAAAGGTGTAAACTTTTTCTCTCAGAACTGCGCGAAAACTTGTATTCCGGCTCAAAACAACGGGATACATCGTTTCAGATCAAAACTAGCAAAATTGACGAGCATCGATTTTACAAGTCGTCGAAGAGTAGACGAGAGAAAGGTGTAAACTTTTTCTCAGAACTGCGCGAAAACTTGTATTCCAGCTCAAAAGAACGGCATACATCGTTTTAGAACGAAACTAGCAAGATTCACGAGCATCGATTTTACAAGTCGTCGAAGAGTAGACGAGAGAAAGGTGTAAACTTTTTGTCTCAGCACTGCGCGAAAACTTGTATTCCGGCTCAAAACAACGGGATACATCATTTTAGATCGGAAGTAACGAGATTTACGCACTTCAATTTTACAAGACGTCGAAGAGTAGACGAGAGAAAGGTGTAAACTTTTTCTCACAGAACTGCGCGAAAACTTGTATTCCGGCTCAAAACAACGGGATACATCGTTTTAGATCGAAACTAGCAAGATTCACGAGCATCGAGTTTACAAGTCTTCGAACAGTATACGAGAGAAAGGTGTAAACTTTTTCTCTCAGAACTGCGCGAAAACTTGTATGCCGGCTCAAAACAACGGGATACATCGTTTTAGATCGAAACTAGCAAGATTCTCGAGCATCGATTTTACAAGTCCTCGAAGAGTAGACGAGATAGGTGTAAACTTTTTCTCTCAGAACTGCGCGAAAACTTGTATTCCGGCTCAAAACAATGGGATACATCATTTTAGATCGAAAGTAGCGAGATTTACGCACTTCAATTTTACAAGTCGTCGAAGCGTAGACGAGAGAAAGGTGTAAACTTTTTCTCTCAGAACTGCGCGAAAACTTGCATTCCGGCTCAAAACACCGGGAGACATCGTTTTAGATCGAAACTAGCAAGATTCACGAGCATCGATTTTACAAGTCGTCGAGGAGTACACGAGAGGAAGGTGTAAACTTTTTCTCTCAGAACTGCGCGTAAACTTGTATGCCGGCTCAAAACAACGGGATACATCGTTTTAGGTCGAAACTAGCAAGATTCACGAGCATCGATTTTACAAATCGTCGAAGAGTAGACGAGAGAAAGGCGTAAACTTTTTCTCTCAGAACTGCGCGAAAACTTGTATTCTGGCTCAAAACAACGGGATACATTGTTTTAGATCGAAACTAGCAAGATTCACGAGCATGGATATTACAAGTCGTCGAAGAGTACACGAGAGAAAGATGTAAACTTTTTCTCTCAGAACTGTGCGAAAACTTGTATTCCGGCTCAAAACAACGCGATACATCGTTTTAGGTCGAAACTAGCAAGATTCACGAGCATCGATTTTACAAGCCTTCGAAGAGTACACGAGAGAAAGGTGTAAACTTTTTCTCTCAGAACTGCGCGAAAACTTGTATTCCAGCTCAAAAGAACGGGATACATCGTTTTAGAACGAAACTAGCAAGATTCACGAGCATCGATTTTACAAGTCGTCGAAGAGTAGACGGGAGAAAGGTGTAAACTTTTTCTCTCAGAACTGCGCGAAAACTTGTATTCCGGCTCAAAACAATGGGATACATCATTTTAGATCGAAAGTAGCGAGATTTACGCACTTCAATTTTACAAGTCGTCGAAGCGTAGACGAGAGAAAGGTGTAAACTTTTTCTCTCAGAACTGCGCGAAAACTTGTATTCCGGCTCAAAACACCGGGAGACATCGTTTTAGATCGAAACTAGCAAGATTCACGAGCATCGATTTTACAAGTCGTCGAGGAGTACACGAGAGAAAGATGTAAACTTTTTCTCTCAGAACTGCGCGAAAACTTGTATTCCGGCTCAAAACAACGGGATACATCGTTTCAGATCAAAACTAGCAAAATTGACGAGCATCGATTTTACAAGTCGTCGAAGAGTAGACGAGAGAAAGGTGTAAACTTTTTCTCAGAACTGCGCGAAAACTTGTATTCCAGCTCAAAAGAACGGCATACATCGTTTTAGAACGAAACTAGCAAGATTCACGAGCATCGATTTTACAAGTCGTCGAAGAGTAGACGAGAGAAAGGTGTAAACTTTTTGTCTCAGCACTGCGCGAAAACTTGTATTCCGGCTCAAAACAACGGGATACATCATTTTAGATCGGAAGTAACGAGATTTACGCACTTCAATTTTACAAGACGTCGAAGAGTAGACGAGAGAAAGGTGTAAACTTTTTCTCACAGAACTGCGCGAAAACTTGTATTCCGGCTCAAAACAACGGGATACATCGTTTTAGATCGAAACTAGCAAGATTCACGAGCATCGAGTTTACAAGTCTTCGAACAGTATACGAGAGAAAGGTGTAAACTTTTTCTCTCAGAACTGCGCGTAAACTTGTATGCCGGCTCAAAACAACGGGATACATCGTTTTAGGTCGAAACTAGCAAGATTCACGAGCATCGATTTTACAAATCGTCCAAGAGTAGACGAGAGAAAGGCGTAAACTTTTTCTCTCAGAACTGCGCGAAAACTTGTATTCCGGCTCAAAACAACGGGATACATTGTTTTAGATCGAAACTAGCAAGATTCACGAGCATCGATTTTACAAGTCGACGAAGAGTAGACGAGAGAAAGGTGTAAACTTTTTCTCTCAGAACTGCGCGAAAACTTGTATTCCGGCTCAAAACAACGGGACACATCGTTTTAGATCAAAACTAGCAAGATTCACGAGCATCGATTTTACAAGTCTTCGAAGAGTATACGAGAGAAAGGTGTAAACTTTTTCTCTCAGAACTGCGCGAAAACTTGTATTCCGGCTTAAAACAACGCGATACATCGTTTTAGGTCGAAACTAGCAAGATTCACGAGCATCGATTTTACAAGCCTTCGAAGAGTACACGAGAGAAAGGTGTAAACTTTTTCTCTCAGAACTGCGCGAAAACTTGTATTCCAGCTCAAAAGAACGGGATACATCGTTTTAGAACGAAACTAGCAAGATTCACGAGCATCGATTTTACAAGTCGACGAAGAGTAGACGAGAGAAAGGTGTAAACTTTTTCTCTCAGAACTGCGCGAAAACTTGTATTCCGGCTCAAAACAACGGGACACATCGTTTTAGATCGAAACTAGCAAGATTCACGAGCATCGATTTTACAAGTCGTCGAAGAGTACACGAGAGAAAGGTGTAAACTTTTTCTCTCAGAACTGCGCGAAAACTTGTATTCCGGCTCAAAACAACGGGATACATCGTTTTAGATCAAAACTAGCAAAATTGACGAGCATCGATTTTACAAGTCGTCGAAGAGTAGACGAGAGAAAGGTGTAAACTTTTTCTCAGAACTGCGCGAAAACTTGTATTCCAGCTCAAAAGAACGGCATACATCGTTTTAGAACGAAACTAGCAAGATTCACGAGCATCGATTTTACAAGTCGTCGAAGAGTAGACGAGAGAAAGGTGTAAACTTTTTGTCTCAGCACTGCGCGAAAACTTGTATTCCGGCTCAAAACAACGGGATACATCATTTTAGATCGGAAGTAACGAGATTTACGCACTTCAATTTTACAAGACGTCGAAGAGTAGACGAGAGAAAGGTGTAAACTTTTTCTCACAGAACTGCGCGAAAACTTGTATTCCGGCTCAAAACAACGGGATACATCGTTTTAGATCGAAACTAGCAAGATTCACGAGCATCGAGTTTACAAGTCTTCGAACAGTATACGAGAGAAAGGTGTAAACTTTTTCTCTCAGAACTGCGCGAAAACTTGTATGCCGGCTCAAAACAACGGGATACATCGTTTTAGATCGAAACTAGCAAGATTCACGAGCATCAATTTTACAAGTCTTCGAACAGTACACGAGAGAAAGGTGTAAACTTTTTCTCTCACAACTGTGCGAAAACTTGTATTCCGGCTCAAAACAACGGGATACATCATTTTAGATCGAAAGTAGCGAGATTTACGCACTTCAATTTTACAAGTCGTCGAAGCGTAGACGAGAGAAAGGTGTAAACTTTTTCTCTCAGAACTGCGCGAAAACTTGTATTCCGGCTCAAAACACCGGGAGACATCGTTTTAGATCGAAACTAGCAAGATTCACGAGCATCGATTTTACAAGTCGTCGAGGAGTACACGAGAGGAAGGTGTAAACTTTTTCTCTCAGAACTGCGCGTAAACTTGTATGCCGGCTCAAAACAACGGGATACATCGTTTTAGGTCGAAACTAGCAAGATTCACGAGCATCGATTTTACAAATCGTCGAAGAGTAGACGAGAGAAAGGCGTAAACTTTTTCTCTCAGAACTGTGCGAAAACTTGTATTCCGGCTCAAAACAACGCGATACATCGTTTTAGGTCGAAACTAGCAAGATTCACGAGCATCGATTTTACAAGCCTTCGAAGAGTACACGAGAGAAAGGTGTAAACTTTTTCTCTCAGAACTGCGCGAAAACTTGTATTCCAGCTCAAAAGAACGGGATACATCGTTTTAGGTCGAAACTAGCAAGATTCACGAGCATCGATTTTACAAATCGTTGAAGAGTAGACGAGAGAAAGGCGTAAACTTTTTCTCTCAGAACTGTGCGAAAACTTGTATGCCGGCTCAAAACAACGGGATACATCGTTTTAGGTCGAAACTAGCAAGATTCACGAGCATGGATTTTACAAGTCGTCGAAGAGTACACGAGAAAAAGATGTAAACTTTTTCTCTCAGAACTGTGCGAAAACTTGTATTCCGGCTCAAAACAACGCGATACATCGTTTTAGGTCGAAACTAGCAAGATTCACGAGCATCGATTTTACAAGCCTTCGAAGAGTACACGAGAGAAAGGTGTAAACTTTTTCTCTCAGAACTGCGCGAAAACTTGTATTCCAGCTCAAAAGAACGGGATACATCGTTTTAGAACGAAACTAGCAAGATTCACGAGCATCGATTTTACAAGTCGTCGAAGAGTAGACGGGAGAAAGGTGTAAACTTTTTCTCTCAGAACTGCGCGAAAACTTGTATTCCGGCTCAAAACAATGGGATACATCATTTTAGATCGAAAGTAGCGAGATTTACGCACTTCAATTTTACAAGTCGTCGAAGCGTAGACGAGAGAAAGGTGTAAACTTTTTCTCTCAGAACTGCGCGAAAACTTGTATTCTGGCTCAAAACAACGGGATACATTGTTTTAGATCGAAACTAGCAAGATTCACGAGCATGGATTTTACAAGTCGTCGAAGAGTACACGAGAGAAAGGCGTAAACTTTTTCTCTCAGAACTGCGCGAAAACATGTATTCCGGCTCAAAACAACGGGATACATTGTTTTAGATCGAAACTAGCAAGATTCACGAGCATCGATTTTACAAGTCGACGAAGAGTAGACGAGAGAAAGGTGTAAACTTTTTCTCTCAGAACTGCGCGAAAACTTGTATTCCGGCTCAAAACAACGGGACACATCGTTTTAGATCGAAACTAGCAAGATTCACGAGCATCGATTTTACAAGTCTTCGAAGAGTATACGAGAGAAAGGTGTAAACTTTTTCTCTCAGAACTGCGCGAAAACTTGTATTCCGGCTCAAAACAATGCGATACATCGTTTTAGGTCGAAACTAGCAAGATTCACGAGCATCGATTTTACAAGCCTTCGAAGAGTACACGAGAGAAAGGTGTAAACTTTTTCTCTCAGAACTGCGCGAAAACTTGTATTCCAGCTCAAAAGAACGGGATACATCGTTTTAGAACGAAACTAGCAAGATTCACGAGCATCGATTTTACAAGTCGTCGAAGAGTAGACGGGAGAAAGGTGTAAACTTTTTCTCTCAGAACTGCGCGAAAACTTGTATTCCGGCTCAAAACAATGGGATACATCATTTTAGATCGAAAGTAGCGACATTTACGCACTTCAATTTTACAAGTCGTCGAAGCGTAGACGAGAGAAAGGTGTAAACTTTTTCTCTCAGAACTGCGCGAAAACTTGTATTCCGGCTCAAAACACCGGGAGACATCGTTTTAGATCGAAACTAGCAAGATTCACGAGCATCGATTTTACAAGTCGTCGAGGAGTACACGAGAGGAAGGTGTAAACTTTTTCTCTCAGAACTGCGCGTAAACTTGTATGCCGGCTCAAAACAACGGGATACATTGTTTTAGATCGAAACTAGCAAGATTCACGAGCATCGATTTTACAAGTCGACGAAGAGTAGACGAGAGAAAGGTGTAAACTTTTTCTCTCAGAACTGCGCGAAAACTTCTATTCCGGCTCAAAACAACGGGACACATCGTTTTAGATCGAAACAAGCAAGATTCACGAGCATCGATTTTAAAAGTCTTCGAAGAGTATACGAGAGAAAGGTGTAAACTTTTTCTCTCAGAACTGCGCGAAAACATGTATTCCGGCTCAAAACAACGGGATACATCGTTTTAGATCGAAACTAGCAAGATTCACGAGCATCGATTTTACAAGTCGTCGAAGAGTACACGAGAGAAAGGTGTAAACTTTTTCTCTCAGAACTGCGCGAAAACTTGTATTCCGGCTCAAAACACCGGGAGACATCGTTTTAGATCGAAACTAGCAAGATTCACGAGCATCGATTTTACAAGTCGTCGAGGAGTACACGAGAGAAAGATGTAAACTTTTTCTCTCAGAACTGCGCGAAAACTTGTATTCCGGCTCAAAACAACGGGATACATCGTTTCAGATCAAAACTAGCAAAATTGACGAGCATCGATTTTACAAGTCGTCGAAGAGTAGACGAGAGAAAGGTGTAAACTTTTTCTCAGAACTGCGCGAAAACTTGTATTCCAGCTCAAAAGAACGGCATACATCGTTTTAGAACGAAACTAGCAAGATTCACGAGCATCGATTTTACAAGTCGTCGAAGAGTAGACGAGAGAAAGGTGTAAACTTTTTGTCTCAGCACTGCGCGAAAACTTGTATTCCGGCTCAAAACAACGGGATACATCATTTTAGATCGGAAGTAACGAGATTTACGCACTTCAATTTTACAAGACGTCGAAAGTAGACGAGAGAAAGGTGTAAACTTTTTCTCACAGAACTGCGCGAAAACTTGTATTCCGGCTCAAAACAACGGGATACATCGTTTTAGATCGAAACTAGCAAGATTCACGAGCATCGAGTTTACAAGTCTTCGAACAGTATACGAGAGAAAGGTGTAAACTTTTTCTCTCAGAACTGCGCGTAAACTTGTATGCCGGCTCAAAACAACGGGATACATCGTTTTAGGTCGAAACTAGCAAGATTCACGAGCATCGATTTTACAAATCGTCCAAGAGTAGACGAGAGAAAGGCGTAAACTTTTTCTCTCAGAACTGCGCGAAAACTTGTATTCCGGCTCAAAACAACGGGATACATTGTTTTAGATCGAAACTAGCAAGATTCACGAGCATCGATTTTACAAGTCGACGAAGAGTAGACGAGAGAAAGGTGTAAACTTTTTCTCTCAGAACTGCGCGAAAACTTGTATTCCGGCTCAAAACAACGGGACACATCGTTTTAGATCAAAACTAGCAAGATTCACGAGCATCGATTTTACAAGTCTTCGAAGAGTATACGAGAGAAAGGTGTAAACTTTTTCTCTCAGAACTGCGCGAAAACTTGTATTCCGGCTTAAAACAACGCGATACATCGTTTTAGGTCGAAACTAGCAAGATTCACGAGCATCGATTTTACAAGCCTTCGAAGAGTACACGAGAGAAAGGTGTAAACTTTTTCTCTCAGAACTGCGCGAAAACTTGTATTCCAGCTCAAAAGAACGGGATACATCGTTTTAGAACGAAACTAGGAAGATTCACGAGCATCGATTTTACAAGTCGACGAAGAGTAGACGAGAGAAAGGTGTAAACTTTTTCTCTCAGAACTGCGCGAAAACTTGTATTCCGGCTCAAAACAACGGGACACATCGTTTTAGATCGAAACTAGCAAGATTCACGAGCATCGATTTTACAAGTCGTCGAAGAGTACACGAGAGAAAGGTGTAAACTTTTTCTCTCAGAACTGCGCGAAAACTTGTATTCCGGCTCAAAACAACGGGATACATCGTTTTAGATCAAAACTAGCAAAATTGACGAGCATCGATTTTACAAGTCGTCGAAGAGTAGACGAGAGAAAGGTGTAAACTTTTTCTCTCAGAACTGCGCGAAAACTTGTATTCCAGCTCAAAAGAACAGCATACATCGTTTTAGAACGAAACTAGCAAGATTCACGAGCATCGATTTTACAAGTCGTCGAAGAGTAGACGAGAGAAAGGTGTAAACTTTTTGTCTCAGCACTGCGCGAAAACTTGTATTCCGGCTCAAAACAACGGGATACATCATTTTAGATCGGAAGTAACGAGATTTACGCACTTCAATTTTACAAGACGTCGAAGAGTAGACGAGAGAAAGGTGTAAACTTTTTCTCACAGAACTGCGCGAAAACTTGTATTCCGGCTCAAAACAACGGGATACATCGTTTTAGATCGAAACTAGCAAGATTCACGAGCATCGAGTTTACAAGTCTTCGAACAGTATACGAGAGAAAGGTGTAAACTTTTTCTCTCAGAACTGCGCGAAAACTTGTATGCCGGCTCAAAACAACGGGATACATCGTTTTAGATCGAAACTAGCAAGATTCACGAGCATCAATTTTACAAGTCTTCGAACAGTACACGAGAGAAAGGTGTAAACTTTTTCTCTCACAACTGTGCGAAAACTTGTATTCCGGCTCAAAACAACGGGATACATCCTTTTAGGTCGAAACTAGCAAGATTCACGAGCATCGATTTTACAAATCGTCGAAGAGTAGACGAGAGAATGGTGTAAGCTTTTTTCTCTCAGAACTGCGCGAAAACTTGTATTCTGGCTCAAAACAACGGGATACATCGTTTTAGATCGAAACTAGCAAGATTCTCGAGCATCGATTTTACAAGTCCTCGAAGAGTAGACGAGAGAAAGGTGTAAACTTTTTCTCTAAGAACTGCGCGAAAACTTGTATTCCGGCTCAAAACAATGGGATACATCATTTTAGATCGAAAGTAGCGAGATTTACGCACTTCAATTTTACAAGTCGTCGAAGCGTAGACGAGAGAAAGGTGTAAACTTTTTCTCTCAGAACTGCGCGAAAACTTGTATTCCGGCTCAAAACACCGGGAGACATCGTTTTAGATCGAAACTAGCAAGATTCACGAGCATCGATTTTACAAGTCTTCGAAGAGTACACGAGAGGAAGGTGTAAACTTTTTCTCTCAGAACTGCGCGTAAACTTGTATGCCGGCTCAAAACAACGGGATACATCGTTTTAGTTCGAAACTAGCAAGATTCACGAGCATCGATTTTACAAATCGTCGAAGAGTAGACGAGAGAAAGGCGTAAACGTTTTCTCTCAGAACTGTGCGAAAACTTGTATTCCGGCTCAAAACAACGCGATACATCGTTTTAGGTCGAAACTAGCAAGATTCACGAGCATCGATTTTACAAGCCTTCGAAGAGTACACGAGAAAAAGGTGTAAACTTTTTCTCTCAGAACTGCGCGAAAACTTGTATTCCAGCTCAAAAGAACGGGATACATCGTTTTAGGTCGAAACTAGCAAGATTCACGAGCATCGATTTTACAAATCGTTGAAGAGTAGACGAGAGAAAGGCGTAAACTTTTTCTCTCAGAACTGTGCGAAAACTTGTATGCCGGCTCAAAACAACGGGATACATCGTTTTAGGTCGAAACTAGCAAGATTCACGAGCATGGATTTTACAAGTCGTCGAAGAGTACACGAGAAAAAGATGTAAACTTTTTCTCTCAGAACTGTGCGAAAACTTGTATTCCGGCTCAAAACAACGCGATACATCGTTTTAGGTCGAAACTAGCAAGATTCACGAGCATCGATTTTACAAGCCTTCGAAGAGTACACGAGAGAAAGGTGTAAACTTTTTCTCTCAGAACTGCGCGAAAACTTGTATTCCAGCTCAAAAGAACGGGATACATCGTTTTAGAACGAAACTAGCAAGATTCACGAGCATCGATTTTACAAGTCGTCGAAGAGTAGACGGGAGAAAGGTGTAAACTTTTTCTCTCAGAACTGCGCGAAAACTTGTATTCCGGCTCAAAACAATGGGATACATCATTTTAGATCGAAAGTAGCGAGATTTACGCACTTCAATTTTACAAGTCGTCGAAGCGTAGACGAGAGAAAGGTGTAAACTTTTTCTCTCAGAACTGCGCGAAAACTTGTATTCTGGCTCAAAACAACGGGATACATTGTTTTAGATCGAAACTAGCAAGATTCACGAGCATGGATTTTACAAGTCGTCGAAGAGTACACGAGAGAAAGGCGTAAACTTTTTCTCTCAGAACTGCGCGAAAACATGTATTCCGGCTCAAAACAACGGGATACATTGTTTTAGATCGAAACTAGCAAGATTCACGAGCATCGATTTTACAAGTCGACGAAGAGTAGACGAGAGAAAGGTGTAAACTTTTTCTCTCAGAACTGCGCGAAAACTTGTATTCCGGCTCAAAACAACGGGACACATCGTTTTAGATCGAAACTAGCAAGATTCACGAGCATCGATTTTACAAGTCTTCGAAGAGTATACGAGAGAAAGGTGTAAACTTTTTCTCTCAGAACTGCGCGAAAACTTGTATTCCGGCTCAAAACAACGCGATACATCGTTTTAGGTCGAAACTAGCAAGATTCACGAGCATCGATTTTACAAGCCTTCGAAGAGTACACGAGAGAAAGGTGTAAACTTTTTCTCTCAGAACTGCGCGAAAACTTGTATTCCAGCTCAAAAGAACGGGATACATCGTTTTAGAACGAAACTAGCAAGATTCACGAGCATCGATTTTACAAGTCGTCGAAGAGTAGACGGGAGAAAGGTGTAAACTTTTTCTCTCAGAACTGCGCGAAAACTTGTATTCCGGCTCAAAACAATGGGATACATCATTTTAGATCGAAAGTAGCGACATTTACGCACTTCAATTTTACAAGTCGTCGAAGCGTAGACGAGAGAAAGGTGTAAACCTTTTCTCTCAGAACTGCGCGAAAACTTGTATTCCGGCTCAAAACACCCGGAGACATCGTTTTAGATCGAAACTAGCAAGATTCACGAGCATCGATTTTACAAATCGTCGAAGAGTAGACGAGAGAAAGGCGTAAACTTTTTCTCTCAGAACTGCGCGAAAACTTGTATTCTGGCTCAAAACAACGGGATACATTGTTTTAGATCGAAACTAGCAAGATTCACGAGCATGGATTTTACAAGTCGTCGAAGAGTACACGAGAGAAAGGCGTAAACTTTTTCTCTCAGAACTGCGCGAAAACATGTATTCCGGCTCAAAACAACGGGATACATTGTTTTAGATCGAAACTAGCAAGATTCACGAGCATCGATTTTACAAGTCGACGAAGAGTAGACGAGAGAAAGGTGTAAACTTTTTCTCTCAGAACTGCGCGAAAACTTGTATTCCGGCTCAAAACAACGGGACACATCGTTTTAGATCGAAACTAGCAAGATTCACGAGCATCGATTTTACAAGTCTTCGAAGAGTATACGAGAGAAAGGTGTAAACTTTTTCTCTCAGAACTGCGCGAAAACTTGTATTCCGGCTCAAAACAACGCGATACATCGTTTTAGGTCGAAACTAGCAAGATTCACGAGCATCGATTTTACAAGCCTTCGAAGAGTACACGAGAGAAAGGTGTAAACTTTTTCTCTCAGAACTGCGCGAAAACTTGTATTCCAGCTCAAAAGAACGGGATACATCGTTTTAGAACGAAACTAGCAAGATTCACGAGCATCGATTTTACAAGTCGTCGAAGAGTAGACGGGAGAAAGGTGTAAACTTTTTCTCTCAGAACTGCGCGAAAACTTGTATTCCGGCTCAAAACAATGGGATACATCATTTTAGATCGAAAGTAGCGACATTTACGCACTTCAATTTTACAAGTCGTCGAAGCGTAGACGAGAGAAAGGTGTAAACTTTTTCTCTCAGAACTGCGCGAAAACTTGTATTCCGGCTCAAAACACCGGGAGACATCGTTTTAGATCGAAACTACCAAGATTCACGAGCATCGATTTTACAAGTCGTCGAGGAGTACACGAGAGGAAGGTGTAAACTTTTTCTCTCAGAACTGCGCGTAAACTTGTATGCCGGCTCAAAACAACGGGATACATTGTTTTAGATCGAAACTAGCAAGATTCACGAGCATCGATTTTACAAGTCGACGAAGAGTAGACGAGAGAAAGGTGTAAACTTTTTCTCTCAGAACTGCGCGAAAACTTGTATTCCGGCTCAAAACAACGGGACACATCGTTTTAGATCGAAACAAGCAAGATTCACGAGCATCGATTTTACTAGTCTTCGAAGAGTATACGAGAGAAAGGTGTAAACTTTTTCTCTCAGAACTGCGCGAAAACTTGTATTCCGGCTCAAAACAACGGGATACATCGTTTTAGATCGAAACTAGCAAGATTCACGAGCATCGATTTTACAAGTCGTCGAAGAGTACACGAGAGAAAGGTGTAAACTTTTTCTCTCAGAACTGCGCGAAAACTTGTATTCCGGCTCAAAACAACGGGATACATCGTTTTAGATCAAAACTAGCAAAATTGACGAGCATCGATTTTACAAGTCGTCGAAAAGTAGACGAGAGAAAGGTGTAAACTTTTTCTCAGAACTGCGCGAAAACTTGTATTCCAGCTCAAAAGAACGGCATACATCGTTTTAGAACGAAACTAGCAAGATTCACGAGCATCGATTTTACAAGTCGTCGAAGAGTAGACGAGAGAAAGGTGTAAACTTTTTCTCTCAGAACTGCGCAAAAACTTGTATTCCGGCTCAAAACAACGGGATACATCGTTTTAGATCGAAACTAGCAAGATTCACGAGCATCGATTTTACAAGTCGTCGAAGAGTACACGAGAGAAAGGTGTAAACTTTTTCTCTCAGAACTGCGCGAAAACTTGTATTCCGGCTCAAAACAACGGGATACATCGTTTTAGATCAAAACTAGCAAAATTGACGAGCATCGATTTTACAATTCGTCGAAGAGTAGACGAGAGAAAGTGTAAACTTTTTCTCAGAACTGCGCGAAAACTTGTATTCCAGCTCAAAAGAACGGCATACATCGTTTTAGAACGAAACTAGCAAGATTCACGAGCATCGATTTTACAAGTCCTCGAAGAGTAGACGAGAGAAAGGTGTAAACTTTTTCTCTCAGAACTGCGCGAAAACTTGTATTCTGGCTCAAAACAACGGGATACATTGTTTTAGATCGAAACTAGCAAGATTCACGAGCATGGATTTTACAAGTCGTCGAAGAGTACACGAGAGAAAGATGTAAACTTTTTCTCTCAGAACTGTGCGAAAACTTGTATTCCGGCTCAAAACAACGCGATACATCGTTTTAGATCGAAACTAGCAAGATTCACGAGTATCGATTTTACAAGTCGTCGAGGAGTACACGAGAGGAAGGTGTAAACTTTTTCTCTCAGAACTGCGCGAAAACTTGTATTCCGGCTCAAAACACCGGGATACATCGTTTTAGATTGAAACTAGCAAGATTCACGAGCATCGATTTTACAAGTCCTCGAAGAGTACACGAGAGAAAGGTGTGAACTTTTTCTCTCAGAACTGCGCGAAAACTTGTATTCCGGCTCAAAACACCGGGATACATCGTTTTAGATCGAAACTAGCAAGATTCACGAGTATCGATTTTACAAGTTGTCGAGGAGTACACGAGAGGAAGGTGTAAACTTTTTCTCTCAGAACTGCGCGAAAACTTGTATTCCGGCTCAAAACACCGGGATACATCGTTTTAGAACAAAACTAGCAAGATTCACGAGCATCGATTTTACAAGTCTTCGAAGAGTATACGAGAGAAAGGTGTAAACTTTTTCTCTCAGAACTGCGCGAAAACTTGTATTCAGGCTCAAAACAACAGGATACATCGTTTTAGATCGAAACTAGCAAAATTGACGAGCATCGATTTTACAAGTCGTCGAAGAGTAGACGAGAGAAAGGTGTAAACTTTTTCTCTCAGAACTGTGCGAAAACTAGTATTCCGGCTCAAAACAACGGGATACATCCTTTTAGGTCGAAACTAGCAAGATTCACGAGCATCGATTTTACAAATCGTCGAAGAGTAGACGAGAGAATGGTGTAAGCTTTTTCTCTCAGAACTGCGCAAAAACTTGTATTCCGGCTCAAAACAACGGGATACATCGTTTTAGATCGAAACTAGCAAGATTCACGAGCATCGATTTTACAAGTCGTCGAAGAGTACACGAGAGAAAGGTGTAAACTTTTTCTCTCAGAACTGTGCGAAAACTTGTATTCCGGCTCAAAACAACGCGATACATCGTTTTAGGTCGAAACTAGCAAGATTCACGAGCATCGATTTTACAAGCCTTCGAAGAGTACACGAGAGAAAGGTGTAAACTTTTTCTCTCAGAACTGCGCGAAAACTTGTATTCCAGCTCAAAAGAACGGGATACATCGTTTTAGAACGAAACTAGCAAGATTCACGAGCATCGATTTTACAAGTCGTCGAAGAGTAGACGGGAGAAAGGTGTAAACTTTTTCTCTCAGAACTGCGCGAAAACTTGTATTCCGGCTCAAAACAATGGGATACATCATTTTAGATCGAAAGTAGCGAGATTTACGCACTTCAATTTTACAAGTCGTCGAAGCGTAGACGAGAGAAAGGTGTAAACTTTTTCTCTCAGAACTGCGCGAAAACTTGTATTCTGGCTCAAAACAACGGGATACATTGTTTTAGATCGAAACTAGCAAGATTCACGAGCATGGATTTTACAAGTCGTCGAAGAGTACACGAGAGAAAGGCGTAAACTTTTTCTCTCAGAACTGCGCGAAAACATGTATTCCGGCTCAAAACAACGGGATACATTGTTTTAGATCGAAACTAGCAAGATTCACGAGCATCGATTTTACAAGTCGACGAAGAGTAGACGAGAGAAAGGTGTAAACTTTTTCTCTCAGAACTGCGCGAAAACTTGTATTCCGGCTCAAAACAACGGGACACATCGTTTTAGATCGAAACTAGCAAGATTCACGAGCATCGATTTTACAAGTCTTCGAAGAGTATACGAGAGAAAGGTGTAAACTTTTTCTCTCAGAACTGCGCGAAAACTTGTATTCCGGCTCAAAACAATGCGATACATCGTTTTAGGTCGAAACTAGCAAGATTCACGAGCATCGATTTTACAAGCCTTCGAAGAGTACACGAGAGAAAGGTGTAAACTTTTTCTCTCAGAACTGCGCGAAAACTTGTATTCCAGCTCAAAAGAACGGGATACATCGTTTTAGAACGAAACTAGCAAGATTCACGAGCATCGATTTTACAAGTCGTCGAAGAGTAGACGGGAGAAAGGTGTAAACTTTTTCTCTCAGAACTGCGCGAAAACTTGTATTCCGGCTCAAAACAATGGGATACATCATTTTAGATCGAAAGTAGCGACATTTACGCACTTCAATTTTACAAGTCGTCGAAGCGTAGACGAGAGAAAGGTGTAAACTTTTTCTCTCAGAACTGCGCGAAAACTTGTATTCCGGCTCAAAACACCGGGAGACATCGTTTTAGATCGAAACTAGCAAGATTCACGAGCATCGATTTTACAAGTCGTCGAGGAGTACACGAGAGGAAGGTGTAAACTTTTTCTCTCAGAACTGCGCGTAAACTTGTATGCCGGCTCAAAACAACGGGATACATTGTTTTAGATCGAAACTAGCAAGATTCACGAGCATCGATTTTACAAGTCGACGAAGAGTAGACGAGAGAAAGGTGTAAACTTTTTCTCTCAGAACTGCGCGAAAACTTCTATTCCGGCTCAAAACAACGGGACACATCGTTTTAGATCGAAACAAGCAAGATTCACGAGCATCGATTTTAAAAGTCTTCGAAGAGTATACGAGAGAAAGGTGTAAACTTTTTCTCTCAGAACTGCGCGAAAACATGTATTCCGGCTCAAAACAACGGGATACATCGTTTTAGATCGAAACTAGCAAGATTCACGAGCATCGATTTTACAAGTCGTCGAAGAGTACACGAGAGAAAGGTGTAAACTTTTTCTCTCAGAACTGCGCGAAAACTTGTATTCCGGCTCAAAACACCGGGAGACATCGTTTTAGATCGAAACTAGCAAGATTCACGAGCATCGATTTTACAAGTCGTCGAGGAGTACACGAGAGAAAGATGTAAACTTTTTCTCTCAGAACTGCGCGAAAACTTGTATTCCGGCTCAAAACAACGGGATACATCGTTTCAGATCAAAACTAGCAAAATTGACGAGCATCGATTTTACAAGTCGTCGAAGAGTAGACGAGAGAAAGGTGTAAACTTTTTCTCAGAACTGCGCGAAAACTTGTATTCCAGCTCAAAAGAACGGCATACATCGTTTTAGAACGAAACTAGCAAGATTCACGAGCATCGATTTTACAAGTCGTCGAAGAGTAGACGAGAGAAAGGTGTAAACTTTTTGTCTCAGCACTGCGCGAAAACTTGTATTCCGGCTCAAAACAACGGGATACATCATTTTAGATCGGAAGTAACGAGATTTACGCACTTCAATTTTACAAGACGTCGAAAGTAGACGAGAGAAAGGTGTAAACTTTTTCTCACAGAACTGCGCGAAAACTTGTATTCCGGCTCAAAACAACGGGATACATCGTTTTAGATCGAAACTAGCAAGATTCACGAGCATCGAGTTTACAAGTCTTCGAACAGTATACGAGAGAAAGGTGTAAACTTTTTCTCTCAGAACTGCGCGTAAACTTGTATGCCGGCTCAAAACAACGGGATACATCGTTTTAGGTCGAAACTAGCAAGATTCACGAGCATCGATTTTACAAATCGTCCAAGAGTAGACGAGAGAAAGGCGTAAACTTTTTCTCTCAGAACTGCGCGAAAACTTGTATTCCGGCTCAAAACAACGGGATACATTGTTTTAGATCGAAACTAGCAAGATTCACGAGCATCGATTTTACAAGTCGACGAAGAGTAGACGAGAGAAAGGTGTAAACTTTTTCTCTCAGAACTGCGCGAAAACTTGTATTCCGGCTCAAAACAACGGGACACATCGTTTTAGATCAAAACTAGCAAGATTCACGAGCATCGATTTTACAAGTCTTCGAAGAGTATACGAGAGAAAGGTGTAAACTTTTTCTCTCAGAACTGCGCGAAAACTTGTATTCCGGCTTAAAACAACGCGATACATCGTTTTAGGTCGAAACTAGCAAGATTCACGAGCATCGATTTTACAAGCCTTCGAAGAGTACACGAGAGAAAGGTGTAAACTTTTTCTCTCAGAACTGCGCGAAAACTTGTATTCCAGCTCAAAAGAACGGGATACATCGTTTTAGAACGAAACTAGGAAGATTCACGAGCATCGATTTTACAAGTCGACGAAGAGTAGACGAGAGAAAGGTGTAAACTTTTTCTCTCAGAACTGCGCGAAAACTTGTATTCCGGCTCAAAACAACGGGACACATCGTTTTAGATCGAAACTAGCAAGATTCACGAGCATCGATTTTACAAGTCGTCGAAGAGTACACGAGAGAAAGGTGTAAACTTTTTCTCTCAGAACTGCGCGAAAACTTGTATTCCGGCTCAAAACAACGGGATACATCGTTTTAGATCAAAACTAGCAAAATTGACGAGCATCGATTTTACAAGTCGTCGAAGAGTAGACGAGAGAAAGGTGTAAACTTTTTCTCTCAGAACTGCGCGAAAACTTGTATTCCAGCTCAAAAGAACAGCATACATCGTTTTAGAACGAAACTAGCAAGATTCACGAGCATCGATTTTACAAGTCGTCGAAGAGTAGACGAGAGAAAGGTGTAAACTTTTTGTCTCAGCACTGCGCGAAAACTTGTATTCCGGCTCAAAACAACGGGATACATCATTTTAGATCGGAAGTAACGAGATTTACGCACTTCAATTTTACAAGACGTCGAAGAGTAGACGAGAGAAAGGTGTAAACTTTTTCTCACAGAACTGCGCGAAAACTTGTATTCCGGCTCAAAACAACGGGATACATCGTTTTAGATCGAAACTAGCAAGATTCACGAGCATCGAGTTTACAAGTCTTCGAACAGTATACGAGAGAAAGGTGTAAACTTTTTCTCTCAGAACTGCGCGAAAACTTGTATGCCGGCTCAAAACAACGGGATACATCGTTTTAGATCGAAACTAGCAAGATTCACGAGCATCAATTTTACAAGTCTTCGAACAGTACACGAGAGAAAGGTGTAAACTTTTTCTCTCACAACTGTGCGAAAACTTGTATTCCGGCTCAAAACAACGGGATACATCCTTTTAGGTCGAAACTAGCAAGATTCACGAGCATCGATTTTACAAATCGTCGAAGAGTAGACGAGAGAATGGTGTAAGCTTTTTTCTCTCAGAACTGCGCGAAAACTTGTATTCTGGCTCAAAACAACGGGATACATCGTTTTAGATCGAAACTAGCAAGATTCTCGAGCATCGATTTTACAAGTCCTCGAAGAGTAGACGAGAGAAAGGTGTAAACTTTTTCTCTAAGAACTGCGCGAAAACTTGTATTCCGGCTCAAAACAATGGGATACATCATTTTAGATCGAAAGTAGCGAGATTTACGCACTTCAATTTTACAAGTCGTCGAAGCGTAGACGAGAGAAAGGTGTAAACTTTTTCTCTCAGAACTGCGCGAAAACTTGTATTCCGGCTCAAAACACCGGGAGACATCGTTTTAGATCGAAACTAGCAAGATTCACGAGCATCGATTTTACAAGTCTTCGAAGAGTACACGAGAGGAAGGTGTAAACTTTTTCTCTCAGAACTGCGCGTAAACTTGTATGCCGGCTCAAAACAACGGGATACATCGTTTTAGTTCGAAACTAGCAAGATTCACGAGCATCGATTTTACAAATCGTCGAAGAGTAGACGAGAGAAAGGCGTAAACGTTTTCTCTCAGAACTGTGCGAAAACTTGTATTCCGGCTCAAAACAACGCGATACATCGTTTTAGGTCGAAACTAGCAAGATTCACGAGCATCGATTTTACAAGCCTTCGAAGAGTACACGAGAAAAAGGTGTAAACTTTTTCTCTCAGAACTGCGCGAAAACTTGTATTCCAGCTCAAAAGAACGGGATACATCGTTTTAGGTCGAAACTAGCAAGATTCACGAGCATCGATTTTACAAATCGTTGAAGAGTAGACGAGAGAAAGGCGTAAACTTTTTCTCTCAGAACTGTGCGAAAACTTGTATGCCGGCTCAAAACAACGGGATACATCGTTTTAGGTCGAAACTAGCAAGATTCACGAGCATGGATTTTACAAGTCGTCGAAGAGTACACGAGAAAAAGATGTAAACTTTTTCTCTCAGAACTGTGCGAAAACTTGTATTCCGGCTCAAAACAACGCGATACATCGTTTTAGGTCGAAACTAGCAAGATTCACGAGCATCGATTTTACAAGCCTTCGAAGAGTACACGAGAGAAAGGTGTAAACTTTTTCTCTCAGAACTGCGCGAAAACTTGTATTCCAGCTCAAAAGAACGGGATACATCGTTTTAGAACGAAACTAGCAAGATTCACGAGCATCGATTTTACAAGTCGTCGAAGAGTAGACGGGAGAAAGGTGTAAACTTTTTCTCTCAGAACTGCGCGAAAACTTGTATTCCGGCTCAAAACAATGGGATACATCATTTTAGATCGAAAGTAGCGAGATTTACGCACTTCAATTTTACAAGTCGTCGAAGCGTAGACGAGAGAAAGGTGTAAACTTTTTCTCTCAGAACTGCGCGAAAACTTGTATTCTGGCTCAAAACAACGGGATACATTGTTTTAGATCGAAACTAGCAAGATTCACGAGCATGGATTTTACAAGTCGTCGAAGAGTACACGAGAGAAAGGCGTAAACTTTTTCTCTCAGAACTGCGCGAAAACATGTATTCCGGCTCAAAACAACGGGATACATTGTTTTAGATCGAAACTAGCAAGATTCACGAGCATCGATTTTACAAGTCGACGAAGAGTAGACGAGAGAAAGGTGTAAACTTTTTCTCTCAGAACTGCGCGAAAACTTGTATTCCGGCTCAAAACAACGGGACACATCGTTTTAGATCGAAACTAGCAAGATTCACGAGCATCGATTTTACAAGTCTTCGAAGAGTATACGAGAGAAAGGTGTAAACTTTTTCTCTCAGAACTGCGCGAAAACTTGTATTCCGGCTCAAAACAACGCGATACATCGTTTTAGGTCGAAACTAGCAAGATTCACGAGCATCGATTTTACAAGCCTTCGAAGAGTACACGAGAGAAAGGTGTAAACTTTTTCTCTCAGAACTGCGCGAAAACTTGTATTCCAGCTCAAAAGAACGGGATACATCGTTTTAGAACGAAACTAGCAAGATTCACGAGCATCGATTTTACAAGTCGTCGAAGAGTAGACGGGAGAAAGGTGTAAACTTTTTCTCTCAGAACTGCGCGAAAACTTGTATTCCGGCTCAAAACAATGGGATACATCATTTTAGATCGAAAGTAGCGACATTTACGCACTTCAATTTTACAAGTCGTCGAAGCGTAGACGAGAGAAAGGTGTAAACCTTTTCTCTCAGAACTGCGCGAAAACTTGTATTCCGGCTCAAAACACCCGGAGACATCGTTTTAGATCGAAACTAGCAAGATTCACGAGCATCGATTTTACAAATCGTCGAAGAGTAGACGAGAGAAAGGCGTAAACTTTTTCTCTCAGAACTGCGCGAAAACTTGTATTCTGGCTCAAAACAACGGGATACATTGTTTTAGATCGAAACTAGCAAGATTCACGAGCATGGATTTTACAAGTCGTCGAAGAGTACACGAGAGAAAGGCGTAAACTTTTTCTCTCAGAACTGCGCGAAAACATGTATTCCGGCTCAAAACAACGGGATACATTGTTTTAGATCGAAACTAGCAAGATTCACGAGCATCGATTTTACAAGTCGACGAAGAGTAGACGAGAGAAAGGTGTAAACTTTTTCTCTCAGAACTGCGCGAAAACTTGTATTCCGGCTCAAAACAACGGGACACATCGTTTTAGATCGAAACTAGCAAGATTCACGAGCATCGATTTTACAAGTCTTCGAAGAGTATACGAGAGAAAGGTGTAAACTTTTTCTCTCAGAACTGCGCGAAAACTTGTATTCCGGCTCAAAACAACGCGATACATCGTTTTAGGTCGAAACTAGCAAGATTCACGAGCATCGATTTTACAAGCCTTCGAAGAGTACACGAGAGAAAGGTGTAAACTTTTTCTCTCAGAACTGCGCGAAAACTTGTATTCCAGCTCAAAAGAACGGGATACATCGTTTTAGAACGAAACTAGCAAGATTCACGAGCATCGATTTTACAAGTCGTCGAAGAGTAGACGGGAGAAAGGTGTAAACTTTTTCTCTCAGAACTGCGCGAAAACTTGTATTCCGGCTCAAAACAATGGGATACATCATTTTAGATCGAAAGTAGCGACATTTACGCACTTCAATTTTACAAGTCGTCGAAGCGTAGACGAGAGAAAGGTGTAAACTTTTTCTCTCAGAACTGCGCGAAAACTTGTATTCCGGCTCAAAACACCGGGAGACATCGTTTTAGATCGAAACTACCAAGATTCACGAGCATCGATTTTACAAGTCGTCGAGGAGTACACGAGAGGAAGGTGTAAACTTTTTCTCTCAGAACTGCGCGTAAACTTGTATGCCGGCTCAAAACAACGGGATACATTGTTTTAGATCGAAACTAGCAAGATTCACGAGCATCGATTTTACAAGTCGACGAAGAGTAGACGAGAGAAAGGTGTAAACTTTTTCTCTCAGAACTGCGCGAAAACTTGTATTCCGGCTCAAAACAACGGGACACATCGTTTTAGATCGAAACAAGCAAGATTCACGAGCATCGATTTTACTAGTCTTCGAAGAGTATACGAGAGAAAGGTGTAAACTTTTTCTCTCAGAACTGCGCGAAAACTTGTATTCCGGCTCAAAACAACGGGATACATCGTTTTAGATCGAAACTAGCAAGATTCACGAGCATCGATTTTACAAGTCGTCGAAGAGTACACGAGAGAAAGGTGTAAACTTTTTCTCTCAGAACTGCGCGAAAACTTGTATTCCGGCTCAAAACAACGGGATACATCGTTTTAGATCAAAACTAGCAAAATTGACGAGCATCGATTTTACAAGTCGTCGAAAAGTAGACGAGAGAAAGGTGTAAACTTTTTCTCAGAACTGCGCGAAAACTTGTATTCCAGCTCAAAAGAACGGCATACATCGTTTTAGAACGAAACTAGCAAGATTCACGAGCATCGATTTTACAAGTCGTCGAAGAGTAGACGAGAGAAAGGTGTAAACTTTTTCTCTCAGAACTGCGCAAAAACTTGTATTCCGGCTCAAAACAACGGGATACATCGTTTTAGATCGAAACTAGCAAGATTCACGAGCATCGATTTTACAAGTCGTCGAAGAGTACACGAGAGAAAGGTGTAAACTTTTTCTCTCAGAACTGCGCGAAAACTTGTATTCCGGCTCAAAACAACGGGATACATCGTTTTAGATCAAAACTAGCAAAATTGACGAGCATCGATTTTACAATTCGTCGAAGAGTAGACGAGAGAAAGTGTAAACTTTTTCTCAGAACTGCGCGAAAACTTGTATTCCAGCTCAAAAGAACGGCATACATCGTTTTAGAACGAAACTAGCAAGATTCACGAGCATCGATTTTACAAGTCCTCGAAGAGTAGACGAGAGAAAGGTGTAAACTTTTTCTCTCAGAACTGCGCGAAAACTTGTATTCTGGCTCAAAACAACGGGATACATTGTTTTAGATCGAAACTAGCAAGATTCACGAGCATGGATTTTACAAGTCGTCGAAGAGTACACGAGAGAAAGATGTAAACTTTTTCTCTCAGAACTGTGCGAAAACTTGTATTCCGGCTCAAAACAACGCGATACATCGTTTTAGATCGAAACTAGCAAGATTCACGAGTATCGATTTTACAAGTCGTCGAGGAGTACACGAGAGGAAGGTGTAAACTTTTTCTCTCAGAACTGCGCGAAAACTTGTATTCCGGCTCAAAACACCGGGATACATCGTTTTAGATTGAAACTAGCAAGATTCACGAGCATCGATTTTACAAGTCCTCGAAGAGTACACGAGAGAAAGGTGTGAACTTTTTCTCTCAGAACTGCGCGAAAACTTGTATTCCGGCTCAAAACACCGGGATACATCGTTTTAGATCGAAACTAGCAAGATTCACGAGTATCGATTTTACAAGTTGTCGAGGAGTACACGAGAGGAAGGTGTAAACTTTTTCTCTCAGAACTGCGCGAAAACTTGTATTCCGGCTCAAAACACCGGGATACATCGTTTTAGAACAAAACTAGCAAGATTCACGAGCATCGATTTTACAAGTCTTCGAAGAGTATACGAGAGAAAGGTGTAAACTTTTTCTCTCAGAACTGCGCGAAAACTTGTATTCAGGCTCAAAACAACAGGATACATCGTTTTAGATCGAAACTAGCAAAATTGACGAGCATCGATTTTACAAGTCGTCGAAGAGTAGACGAGAGAAAGGTGTAAACTTTTTCTCTCAGAACTGTGCGAAAACTTGTATTCCGGCTCAAAACAACGCGATACATCGTTTTAGATCGAAACTAGCAAGATTCACGAGCATCGATTTTACAAGTCGTCGAAGAGTACACGAGAGAAAGGTGTAAACTTTTTCTCTCAGAACTGCGCGAAAACTTGTATTCCGGCTCAAAACAACGGGATACATCGTTTTAGATCAAAACTAGCAAAATTGACGAGCATCGATTTTACAAGTCGTCGAAGAGTAGACGAGAGAAAGGTGTAAACTTTTTCTCAGAACTGCGCGAAAACTTGTATTCCAGCTCAAAAGAACGGCATACATCGTTTTAGAACGAAACTAGCAAGATTCACGAGCATCGATTTTACAAGTCGTCGAAGAGTAGACGAGAGAAAGGTGTAAACTTTTTCTCTCAGAACTGCGCGAAAACTTGTATTCCGGCTCAAAACAACGGGATACATCGTTTTAGATCGAAACTAGCAAGATTCACGAGCATCGATTTTACAAGTCGTCGAAGAGTACACGAGAGAAAGGTGTAAACTTTTTCTCTCAGAACTGCGCGAAAACTTGTATTCCGGCTCAAAACAACGGGATACATCGTTTTAGATCAAAACTACCAAAATTGACGAGCATCGATTTTACAAGTCGTCGAAGAGTAGACGGGAGAAAGGTGTAAACTTTTTCTCTCAGAACTGCGCGAAAACTTGTATTCCGGCTCAAAACAATGGGATACATCATTTTAGATCGAAAGTAGCGAGATTTACGCACTTCAATTTTACAAGTTGTCGAAGCGTAGACGAGAGAAAGGTGTAAACTTTTTCTCTCAGAACTGCGCGTAAACTTGTATTCCGGCTCAAAACACCGGGAGACATCGTTTTAGATCGAAACTAGCAAGATTCACGAGCATCGATTTTACAAATCGTCGAAGAGTAGACGAGAGAAAGGCGTAAACTTTTTCTCTCAGAACTGCGCGAAAACTTGTATTCCGGCTCAAAACAACGGGATACATTGTTTTAGATCGAAACTAGCAAGATTCACGAGCATCGATTTTACAAGTCGACGAAGAGTAGACGAGAGAAAGGTGTAAACTTTTTCTCTCAGAACTGAGCGAAAACTTGTATTCCGGCTCAAAACAACGGGACACATCGTTTTAGATCGAAACTAGCAAGATTCACGAGCATCGATTTTACAAGTCTTCGAAGAGTATACGAGAGAAAGGTGTAAACTTTTTCTCTCAGAACTGCGCGAAAACTTGTATTCCGGCTCAAAACAACGGGATACATTGTTTTAGATCGAAACTAGCAAGATTCACGAGCATCGATTTTACAAGTCGACGAAGAGTAGACGAGAGAAAGGTGTAAACTTTTTCTCTCAGAACTGCGCGAAAACTTGTATTCCGGCTCAAAACAACGGGACACATCGTTTTAGATCGAAACTAGCAAGATTCACGAGCATCGATTTTACAAGTCTTCGAAGAGTATACGAGAAAAAGGTGTAAACTTTTTCTCTCAGAACTGCGCGAAAACTTGTATTCCGGCTCAAAACAACGCGATACATCGTTTTAGGTCGAAACTAGCAAGATTCACGAGCATCGATTTTACAAGCCTTCGAAGAGTACACGAGAGAAAGGTGTAAACTTTTTCTCTCAGAACTGCGCGAAAACTTGTATTCCAGCTCAAAAGAACGGGATACATCGTTTTAGAACGAAACTAGCAAGATTCACGAGCATCGATTTTACAAGTCGACGAAGAGTAGACGAGAGAAAGGTGTAAACTTTTTCTCTCAGAACTGCGCGAAAACTTGTATTCCGGCTCAAAACAACGGGACACATCGTTTTAGATCGAAACTAGCAAGATTCACGAGCATCGATTTTACAAGTCGTCGAAGAGTACACGAGAGAAAGGTGTAAACTTTTTCTCTCAGAACTGCGCGAAAACTTGTATTCCGGCTCAAAACAACGGGTTACATTGTTTTAGATCAAAACTAGCAAAATTGACGAGCATCGATTTTACAAGTCGTCGAAGAGTAGACGAGAGAAAGGTGTAAACTTTTTCTCAGAACTGCGCGAAAACTTGTATTCCAGCTCAAAAGAACGGCATACATCGTTTTAGAACGAAACTAGCAAGATTCACGAGCATCGATTTTACAAGTCGTCGAAGAGTAGACGAGAGAAAGGTGTAAACTTTTTGTCTCAGCACTGCGCGAAAACTTGTATTCCGGCTCAAAATAACGGGATACATCATTTTAGATCGGAAGTAACGAGATTTACGCACTTCAATTTTACAAGACGTCGAAGAGTAGACGAGAGAAAGGTGTAAACTTTTTCTCACAGAACTGCGCGAAAACTTGTATTCCGGCTCAAAACAACGGGACACATCGTTTTAGATCGAAACTAGCAAGATTCACGAGCATCGAGTTTACAAGTCTTCGAACAGTATACGAGAGAAAGGTGTAAACTTTTTCTCTTAGAACTGCGCGAAAACTTGTATGCCGGCTCAAAACAACGGGATACATCGTTTTAGATCGAAACTCGCAAGATTCACGAGCATCAATTTTACAAGTCTTCGAACAGTACACGAGAGAAAGGTGTAAACTTTTTCTCTCACAACTGTGCGAAAACTAGTATTCCGGCTCAAAACAACGGGATACATCCTTTTAGGTCGAAACTAGCAAGATTCACGAGCATCGATTTTACAAATCGTCGAAGAGTAGACGAGAGAATGGTGTAAGCTTTTTCTCTCAGAACTGCGCAAAAACTTGTATTCCGGCTCAAAACAACGGGATACATCGTTTTAGATCGAAACTAGCAAGATTCACGAGCATCGATTTTACAAGTCGTCGAAGAGTACACGAGAGAAAGGTGTAAACTTTTTCTCTCAGAACTGCGCGAAAACTTGTATTCCGGCTCAAAACAACGGGATACATCGTTTTAGATCAAAACTAGCAAAATTGACGAGCATCGATTTTACAAGTCGTCGAAGAGTAGACGAGAGAAAGTGTAAACTTTTTCTCAGAACTGCGCGAAAACTTGTATTCCAGCTCAAAAGAACGGCATACATCGTTTTAGAACGAAACTAGCAAGATTCACGAGCATCGATTTTACAAGTCCTCGAAGAGTAGACGAGAGAAAGGTGTAAACTTTTTCTCTCAGAACTGCGCGAAAACTTGTATTCTGGCTCAAAACAACGGGATACATTGTTTTAGATCGAAACTAGCAAGATTCACGAGCATGGATTTTACAAGTCGTCGAAGAGTACACGAGAGAAAGATGTAAACTTTTTCTCTCAGAACTGTGCGAAAACTTGTATTCCGGCTCAAAACAACGCGATACATCGTTTTAGATCGAAACTAGCAAGATTCACGAGTATCGATTTTACAAGTCGTCGAGGAGTACACGAGAGGAAGGTGTAAACTTTTTCTCTCAGAACTGCGCGAAAACTTGTATTCCGGCTCAAAACACCGGGATACATCGTTTTAGATTGAAACTAGCAAGATTCACGAGCATCGATTTTACAAGTCCTCGAAGAGTACACGAGAGAAAGGTGTAAACTTTTTCTCTCAGAAATGCGCGAAAACTTGTATTCCGGCTCAAAACACCGGGATACATCGTTTTAGATCGAAACTAGCAAGATTCACGAGTATCGATTTTACAAGTCGTCGAGGAGTACACGAGAGGAAGGTGTAAACTTTTTCTCTCAGAACTGCGCGAAAACTTGTATTCCGGCTCAAAACACCGGGATACATCGTTTTAGAACAAAACTAGCAAGATTCACGAGCATCGATTTTACAAGTCTTCGAAGAGTATACGAGAGAAAGGTGTAAACTTTTTCTCTCAGAACTGCGCGAAAACTTGTATTCAGGCTCAAAACAACAGGATACATCGTTTTAGATCGAAACTAGCAAAATTGACGAGCATCGATTTTACAAGTCGTCGAAGAGTAGACGAGAGAAAGGTGTAAACTTTTTCTCTCAGAACTGTGCGAAAACTTGTATTCCGGCTCAAAACAACGCGATACATCGTTTTAGGTCGAAGCTAGCAAGATTCACGAGCATCGATTTTATAAGTTGTCGAAGAGTAGACGAGAGAAAGGTGTAAACTTTTTCTCTCAGAACTGCGCGAAAACTTGTATTCCGGCTCAAAACAACGGGATACATCGTTTTAGATCGAAACTAGCAAGATTCACGAGCATCGATTTTACAAGTCGTCGAAGAGTACACGAGAGAAAGGTGTAAACTTTTTCTCTCAGAACTGCGCGAAAACTTGTATTCCGGCTCAAAACAACGGGATACATCGTTTTAGATCAAAACTAGCAAAATTGACGAGCATCGATTTTACAAGTCGTCGAAGAGTAGACGAGAGAAAGGTGTAAACTTTTTCTCAGAACTGCGCGAAAACTTGTATTCCAGCTCAAAAGAACGGCATACATCGTTTTAGAACGAAACTAGCAAGATTCACGAGCATCGATTTTACAAGTCGTCGAAGAGTAGACGAGAGAAAGGTGTAAACTTTTTCTCTCAGAACTGCGCGAAAACTTGTATTCCGGCTCAAAACAACGGGATACATCGTTTTAGATCGAAACTAGCAAGATTCACGAGCATCGATTTTACAAGTCGTCGAAGAGTACACGAGAGAAAGGTGTAAACTTTTTCTCTCAGAACTGCGCGAAAACTTGTATTCCGGCTCAAAACAACGGGATACATCGTTTTAGATCAAAACTAGCAAAATTGACGAGCATCGATTTTACAAGTCGTCGAAGAGTAGACGGGAGAAAGGTGTAAACTTTTTCTCTCAGAACTGCGCGAAAACTTGTATTCCGGCTCAAAACAATGGGATACATCATTTTAGATCGAAAGTAGCGAGATTTACGCACTTCAATTTTACAAGTTGTCGAAGCGTAGACGAGAGAAAGGTGTAAACTTTTTCTCTCAGAACTGCGCGAAAACTTGTATTCCGGCTCAAAACACCGGGAGACATCGTTTTAGATCGAAACTAGCAAGATTCACGAGCATCGATTTTACAAATCGTCGAAGAGTAGACGAGAGAAAGGCGTAAACTTTTTCTCTCAGAACTGCGCGAAAACTTGTATTCCGGCTCAAAACAACGGGATACATTGTTTTAGATCGAAACTAGCAAGATTCACGAGCATCGATTTTACAAATCGACGAAGAGTAGACGAGAGAAAGGTGTAAACTTTTTCTCTCAGAACTGAGCGAAAACTTGTATTCCGGCTCAAAACAACGGGACACATCGTTTTAGATCGAAACTAGCAAGATTCACGAGCATCGATTTTACAAGTCTTCGAAGAGTATACGAGAGAAAGGTGTAAACTTTTTCTCTCAGAACTGCGCGAAAACTTGTATTCCGGCTCAAAACAACGGGATACATTGTTTTAGATCGAAACTAGCAAGATTCACGAGCATCGATTTTACAAGTCGACGAAGAGTAGACGAGAGAAAGGTGTAAACTTTTTCTCTCAGAACTGCGCGAAAACTTGTATTCCGGCTCAAAACAACGGGACACATCGTTTTAGATCGAAACTAGCAAGATTCACGAGCATCGATTTTACAAGTCTTCGAAGAGTATACGAGAAAAAGGTGTAAACTTTTTCTCTCAGAACTGCGCGAAAACTTGTATTCCGGCTCAAAACAACGCGATACATCGTTTTAGGTCGAAACTAGCAAGATTCACGAGCATCGATTTTACAAGCCTTCGAAGAGTACACGAGAGAAAGGTGTAAACTTTTTCTCTCAGAACTGCGCGAAAACTTGTATTCCAGCTCAAAAGAACGGGATACATCGTTTTAGAACGAAACTAGCAAGATTCACGAGCATCGATTTTACAAGTCGACGAAGAGTAGACGAGAGAAAGGTGTAAACTTTTTCTCTCAGAACTGCGCGAAAACTTGTATTCCGGCTCAAAACAACGGGACACATCGTTTTAGATCGAAACTAGCAAGATTCACGAGCATCGATTTTACAAGTCGTCGAAGAGTACACGAGAGAAAGGTGTAAACTTTTTCTCTCAGAACTGCGCGAAAACTTGTATTCCGGCTCAAAACAACGGGATACATCGTTTTAGATCAAAACTAGCAAAATTGACGAGCATCGATTTTACAAGTCGTCGAAGAGTAGACGAGAGAAAGGTGTAAACTTTTTCTCAGAACTGCGCGAAAACTTGTATTCCAGCTCAAAAGAACGGCATACATCGTTTTAGAACGAAACTAGCAAGATTCACGAGCATCGATTTTACAAGTCGTCGAAGAGTAGACGAGAGAAAGGTGTAAACTTTTTGTCTCAGCACTGCGCGAAAACTTGTATTCCGGCTCAAAACAACGGGATACATCATTTTAGATCGGAAGTAACGAGATTTACGCACTTCAATTTTACAAGACGTCGAAGAGTAGACGAGAGAAAGGTGTAAACTTTTTCTCACAGAACTGCGCGAAAACTTGTATTCCGGCTCAAAACAACGGGATACATCGTTTTAGATCGAAACTAGCAAGATTCACGAGCATCGAGTTTACAAGTCTTCGAACAGTATACGAGAGAAAGGTGTAAACTTTTTCTCTTAGAACTGCGCGAAAACTTGTATGCCGGCTCAAAACAACGGGATACATCGTTTTAGATCGAAACTCGCAAGATTCACGAGCATCAATTTTACAAGTCTTCGAACAGTACACGAGAGAAAGGTGTAAACTTTTTCTCTCACAACTGTGCGAAAACTAGTATTCCGGCTCAAAACAACGGGATACATCCTTTTAGGTCGAAACTAGCAAGATTCATGAGCATCGATTTTACAAATCGTCGAAGAGTAGACGAGAGAATGGTGTAAGCTTTTTCTCTCAGAACTGCGCGAAAACTTGTATTCTGGCTCAAAACAACGGGATACATCGTTTTAGATCGAAACTAGCAAGATTCTCGAGCATCGATTTTACAAGTCCTCGAAGAGTAGACGAGAGAAAGGTGTAAACTTTTTCGCTAAGAACTGCGCGAAAACTTGTATTCCGGCTCAAAACAATGGGATACATCATTTTAGATCGAAAGTAGCGAGATTTACGCACTTCAATTTTACAAGTCGTCGAAGCGTAGACGAGAGAAAGGTGTAAACTTTTTCTCTCAGAACTGCGCGAAAACTTGTATTCCGGCTCAAAACACCGGGAGACATCGTTTTAGATCGAAACTAGCAAGATTCACGAGCATCGATTTTACAAGTCGTCGAGGAGTACACGAGAGGAAGGTGTAAACTTTTTCTCTCAGAACTGCGCGTAAACTTGTATGCCGGCTCAAAACAACGGGATACATCGTTTTAGGTCGAAACTAGCAAGATTCACGAGCATCGATTTTACAAATCGTCGAAGAGTAGACGAGAGAAAGGCGTAAACTTTTTCTCTCAGAACTGCGCGAAAACTTGTATTCCGGCTCAAAACAACGGGACACATCGTTTTAGATCGAAACTAGCAAGATTCACGAGCATGGATTTTACAAGTCGTCGAAGAGTACACGAGAAAAAGATGTAAACTTTTTCTCTCAGAACTGTGCGAAAACTTGTATTCCGGCTCAAAACAACGCGATACATCGTTTGAGGTCGAAACTAGCAAGATTCACGAGCATCGATTTTACAAGCCTTCGAAGAGTACACGAGAGAAAGGTGTAAACTTTTTCTCTCAGAACTGCGCGAAAACTTGTATTCCAGCTCAAAAGAACGGGATACATCGTTTTAGAACGAAACTAGCAAGATTCACGAGCATCGATTTTACAAGTCGTCGAAGAGTAGACGGGAGAAAGGTGTAAACTTTTTCTCTCAGAACTGCGCGAAAACTTGTATTCCGGCTCAAAACAATGGGATACATCATCAGGGGCCACGACGCTGCCACAATGTCTCGTCGCTCATCATCTGTATTTCTACAGGTTTTGCTGCTGCCACTCCTGGGACAGCTGTTGTCGCTGCCCGCAGTACAGCTAGCTGATACCCGTGACGAAGAACCGTGCGTGCGCAAATTCCGTGGCCTGGATGAACCGCCAATCTGCTGCGACTTATCTTCGAGTCTGCTGCTCCGACCGCCGCCGTTTCTGGACACGTTCACTTTGCTCGTCGGGCAACGTGGGACGATGCTACCTACTCCGCCCCTTGAAAAGCGCGCACGCTTGGACGACGCTCTGGGCCACGACGCTGCCACAATGTCTCGTCGCTCATCATCTGTATTTCTACAGGTTAGTTATCTCCAAACTCGGTGTTACCGATGCAATGATGTTTGCCTTTTGGCAGTGTCGTGGCCGCCCAGCCCTTTCAAGCGTGCTTGCTCTGCTATTGTTTGTGTTCTGCGCTTGTTGCTTCTCAGTGGGGACGTAGAAGTAAACCCAGGGCCCATGACAAAGCCGCAGGGAGAGAAATTAGACACCGTGGCAGAAACCGTATTACGACTTGAAGCGAGCAACGCCACTCTTATTGAAGCGGTAACAAAAGTGCTAAACATTCATGCGACACTGAAAACAGACCTTGAAAATCTAACCAAACGTGTTCAAGAACTTGAAACAAAACTTGAATTGGCTTCATCTGTTAGTACTTCTGCAAATCACGAAAGTGGGTTATCTAACATCGTCAATAAAATTGATGACTTAGAAAACCGGTCGCGCCGTTCAAATGTTCTGTTTTATGGTATCGCCGATAGTGACTCGTCTGAAAGTTGGGAGACGTCAGAGCAACTTGTCAACGACTTCTGCCTCGATAAGCTTGGAGTCACTGTTACTTCCGTTGCTAGGGCGCATCGTGTGGGCCGTTTCTCGACCGAGAAGACACGGCCAATTATAGCGAAGTTTATCAACGATAAAGAAATTGAAGCCATTCTAAGTAACGGCCGCAAGCTAAAGGAAACAAATTTTAGCATCGGACGTGATTATTCGCTTGCTGTCCGTAACAAACGTCGACAGCTGCTGCAGTTCTCGAAAACGATTAAAAAAGATGGTGACCGCGTGCGTTTGGCTTTCGATAAATTGCATATCAATAAGGACACGTATCTGTGGGATGTCGCCAGTGGCCGAGCGGTGCCAGTTAGTCTTTCCACGACCGACTGACCGGTTCCAACGGCCACCTCATCTTTTCCAGCGTCTTCATGCTCGTTGAACACTCGTCTTAATTCAGAGAATAGCAGTAGTTTCCTTTTCACTAATATCCGAAGTGTACTTTCAAAATCTGTTGCCCTTTCTTCCCTCGTCGATTCAACGTGCGCTTCACTTCTGATATTAACTGAAACTTGGTTGGACGATACTATTCCGGATGCTAACATTCTTCTCAGTGAATCCGAATTTTGCTTTTTTCGTTGTGATAGAAAAAATAGAAAAGGGGGTGGCGTCCTTATTGCTACAAAGAAACAAATATCTGCTGTCCCGATCACTGTCACTACTTTTCTTGAATGTGTTTGGATACGATGCAAAATTGGTATTGCTGATGTTGTTATTGCTGGCTTCTACCGACCGCCAGATATGACTGCCACATTTTCAGGTGAATTTCATAGAATATTGAGTGACTTATACGTGCGTTTTCCTAACTCCATTTTCCTTGTATTTGGTGATTTTAACTTCCCAAACATTGATTGGCCTAATCTTACGGTTAACCCCAGTGACCAGGAAGCCCACATGTTCCTTCATACTTGCTTAGATTTTTCGCTTGTTCAACTTATCACTGATCCTACCCGCCGCTCCGCCACAACGGCAAATATTCTTGATCTCGTCCTAACAAATAACCCTGAAGTTTGTTTCGATATCTTGCATTTACAAGGCCTATCCGATCATGAAATCATCACCGGGTACATCACTCGTCCATTTGGTAGAAAGAAAACATCCACTAAGCGAATTCATTGTTACAACCGCGCTAATTTCGATGGGATTAACTCTGCACTGCAATCATTTTCGGAGGACTTCCTAGCTCACTGTTCATCTCGCTCTGTCGAAACAAATTGGAAATCACTTAAAGACACATTAACTAATCTTGTTGACAAGTTTGTGCCGGTCATCACCATCAGATATCATAAAAATGCACCATGGTTCACAAATCGCCTTCGTCGTCTTAATAATAAGAAAAAACGCTTGTACCGCCAAGCAGTCAAAACAGGTCTTCCATCATCATGGACAACGTACAGGCATTGCGATCATGAATATCAGTCACTGCTTAATACAACTCGTCATCATTTCTTCAGTCACGACCTGTCCACCATGTTAACCAATAACTGTCATAGATTTTGGCGCGTCATCAATCCGAGTTCCCACCCCGAAATCGTACTAACTAATCCCGACGGTGATCCTGTAACTGAAACTGAGTGTGCACAGCTTCTTAACGACGCATTCGTCTCAGTGTTCACCCATGAAGATACCACTTCCTCGCCCATTTTACAGTCATCTTCCGTCACTTCCATGCCAGAAATTATCATTAACGAATCAGGAATTCTAGCCCTTTTGAATAACCTCAAAGTTACTACTAGCTCTGATCACCTTGGATTTAATAACAAAATACTAAAGAATGCCTCTCTAAACCTCTATCAAGTATTGACATCACTTTTTTCACAATCATTATCATCTGGTACAATTCCTGACGACTGGCGTACAGCGAAAGTAATACCCATTTTCAAATCCGGAGACCGCACCATTCCACTTAACTATCGCCCTATCTCATTAACCAGCAAC
The DNA here is from genome assembly GCF_052857255.1 of Amblyomma americanum. Taxonomy (NCBI): domain Eukaryota; kingdom Metazoa; phylum Arthropoda; class Arachnida; order Ixodida; family Ixodidae; genus Amblyomma; species Amblyomma americanum. The sequence continues at coordinate 75,308 of NW_027526652.1, read as the reverse complement.
ATCTGTAAACTCCTGGAACACATAATTCATACTCAAGTAATTAATTATCTAGAGGAGCACGATATCATTTTCAAATACCAGCACGGTTTTCGCAGGGGTTATTCATGCGACACACAACTCACTGGATTTACTAACGACATATTTTCCGCAGTAGACGCTGGCTTACAGGTTGACGCAGTATTTTTAGACTATTCTAAAGCTTTTGATCGCGTTCCCCATCACAGGCTCCTAACCAAATTGACAAACTTAAATCTCCATCCCAGCGTTATTTCATGGATAAAACAATTCCTCGATAACAGAAAACAATTCACCTCTGTCAACGGCTTTAACTCGTCTTCTGTCCCCGTAACATCTGGAGTCCCCCAGGGAAGTGTACTTGGCCCTCTGCTCTTTTTAATTTTTATTAACGATCTACCCAAGTGTGTATCGTCTCAAATTAGGTTATTCGCGGATGATTGTGTAATATATCGTAATATTACTAATGAAACCGACCGCCAATCACTTCAAACTGATCTTGACGCTGTAACGGCTTGGTGTTCTTCCTGGCTAATGTCTCTAAATGCATCTAAAACAAAGTTAATGTCGTTTACTAACCGTTCCACTCGAATTGCTACAACATACTTCCTCAATAACGATAAAGTTGAACTTACAACAACTTACAAGTACCTAGGAGTTCACTTTCAGTCTGACCTAACTTGGCATTACCATATTAACACAATCTTAGCATCAGCAAATCGCGCACTCGGCCTTCTTAGGCGTAATCTCAAACACGCGCCTTCACACTTAAAAAAACTTGCTTACATCACGCTAATCCGCCCGAAAGTTGAGTATGCGTCTGCCATATGGGACCCTCATCAAGCTTACATCATAAACAACCTTGAATCCCTGCAAAACCGTGCTGTTCGCTTCATCTTTTCAGATTATTCACGCTTCACCAGTGTCACAGCATTAAAACAACGTGCCGAGTTGGAACCGCTATCATGTCGACGCCATTTCGCTCGCCTAACCTTGCTTCACAAACTGTATCACCATCCCACCCTCCACGACGACTTCTTTTTGCCACACCCTGCAGTCTTTCCTCGCCGCGACCACGTTAACAAAATAAAACGCGTCACATGCCGTTCATTGCTCTACTCGAAATCATTCATTCCTCGCACTATAATAGATTGGAATAACTTGCCATCACACATAGCTACTGAGGTTAACCCACAATCGTTTCAGCATTCGTTAAAACAAACCATGGACTAACAGATTTGGTATTTTTGTTGTATTATGTGCATTTACTGAGTATTTTCTTCTGCGTTGTTTGTTGTTGTTATTTGTGTACATTACTAGTTTTTAATTAATTATTACGTGTATTTTGTTTCTAATGCCTGTGCCATATTTTTATGCTTGTATCGCCCCCCCCTATGTAATACCCTCGCACGAGGGCCCTTAGGGGTATTGTAAATAAAATAAATAAAATAAAGAGTACACGAGAGAACGGTGTAACTTTTTCTCTCAGAACTGTGCGAAAACTTGTATTCCGGCTCAACACAACGGGATACATCGTTTTAGATCGAAACTAGCAAGATTCACGAGCATCGATTTTACAAGTCTTCGAAGAGTATACGAGAGAAAGATAAAACTTTTTCTCTCAGAACTGTGCGAAAACTTGTATTCCGGCTCAAAACAACGGGATACATCGTTTTAGATCGAAACTAGCAAGATTCAGAAGCATCGATTTTACAAGTCTTCGAAGAGTATACGAGAGAAAGATATAACTTTTTCTCTCAGAACTGTGCGAAAACTTGTATTCCGGCTCAAAACAACGGGATACATCGTTTTAGATCGAAACTAGCAAGATTCACGAGCATCGATTTTACAAGTCCTCGAAGAGTACACGAGAGAACGGTGTAAACTTTTTCTCTCAGAACTGTGCGAAAACTTGTATTCCGGCTCAAAACAGCGGGATACATCGTTTTAGATCGAAACTAGCAAGATTCACGAGCATCGATTTTACAAGTCTTCGAAGGGTATACGAGAGAAAGATAAAACTTTTTCTCTCAGAACTGTGCGAAAACTTGTATTCCAGCTCAAAACAACGGGATACATCGTTTTAGATCGAAACTAGCAAGATTCACGAGCATCGATTTTACAAGTCTTCGAAGAGTATACGAGAGAAAGATAAAACTTTTTCTCTCAGAACTGTGCGAAAACTTGTATTCCGGCTCAAAACAACGGGATACATCGTTTTAGATCGAAACTAGCAAGATTCACGAGCATCGATTTTACAAGTCCTCGAAGAGTACACGAGAGAACGGTGTAAACTTTTTCTCTCAGAACTGTGCGAAAACTTGTATTCCGGCTCAAAACAACGGGATACATCGTTTTAGATCGAGACTAGCAAGATTCACGAGCATCGATTTTACAAGTCTTCGAAGAGTATACGAGAAAAAGATAAAACTTTTTCTCTCAGAACTGTGCGAAAACTTGTATTCCGGCTCAAAACAACGGGATACATCGTTTTAGATCGAAACTAGCAAGATTCACGAGCATCAATTTTACAAGTCTTCGAAGAGTATACGAGAGAAAGATAAAACTTTTTCTCTCAGAACTGTGCGAAAACTTGTATTCCGGCTGAAAACAACGGGATACATCGTTTTAGATCGAAACTAGCAAGATTCACGAGCATCGATTTTACAAGTCCTCGAAGAGTACACGAGAGAACGGTGTAAACTTTTTCTCTCAGAACTGTGCGAAAACTTGTATTCCGGCTCAAAACAACGGGATACATCGTTTTAGATCGAAACTAGCAAGATTCACGAGCATCGATTTTACAAGTCTTCGAAGAGTATACGAGAGAAAGATAAAACTTTTTCTCTCAGAACTGTGCGAAAACTTTTATTCCGGCTCAAATCAACGGGATACATCGTTTTAGATCGAAACTAGCAAGATTCAGAAGCATCGATTTTACAAGTCTTCGAAGAGTACACGAGAGAAAGATAAAACTTTTTCTCTCAGAACTGTGCGAAAACTTGTATTCCGGCTCAAAACAACGGGATACATCGTTTTAGATCGAAACTAGCAAGATTCACGAGCATCGATTTTACAAGTCCTCGAAGAGTACACGAGAGAACGGTGTAAACTTTTCCTCTCAGAACTGTGCGAAAACTTGTATTCCGGCTCAAAACAACGGAATACATCGTTTTAGATCGAAACTAGCAAGATTCACGAGCATCCATTTTACAAGTCTTCGAAGAGTATACGAGAGAAAGATAAAACTTTTTCTCTCAGAACTGTGCGAAAACTTGTATTCCGGCTCAAAACAACGGGATACATCGTTTTAGATCGAAACTAGCAAGATTCACGAGCATCGATTTTACAAGTCTTCGAAGAGTATACGAGAGAAAGATAAAACTTTTTCTCTCAGAACTGTGCGAAAACTTGTATTCCGGCCCAAAACAACGGGATACATCGTTTTAGATCGAAACTAGCAAGATTCAGAAGCATCGATTTTACAAGTCTTCGAAGAGTATACGAGAGAAAGATAAAACTTTTTCTCTCAGAACTGTGCGAAAACTTGTATTCCGGCTCAAAACAACGGGATACATCGTTTTAGATCGAAACTAGCAAGATTCACGAGCATCGATTTTACAAGTCTTCGAAGAGTATACGAGAGAAAGATAAAACTTTTTCTCTCAGAACTGCGCGAAAACTTGTATTCCGGCTCAAAACAACGGGATACATCGTTTTAGATCGAAACTAGCAAGATTCACGAGCATCGATTTTACAAGTCTTCGAAGAGTATACGAGAGAAAGATAAAACTTTTTCTCTCAGAACTGTGCGAAAACTTGTATTCCGGCTCAAAACAACGGGATACATCGTTTTAGATCGAAACTAGCAAGATTCACGAGCATCGATTTTACAAGACCTCGAAGAGTACACGAGAGAACGGTGTAAACTTTTTCTCTCAGAACTGTGCGAAAACTTGTATTCCGGCTCAAAACAACGGGATACATCGTTTTAGATCAAAACTAGCAAGATTCAAGAGCATCGATTTTACAAGTCTTCGAAGAGTATACGAGAGAAAGATAAAACTTTTTCTCTCAGAACTGTGCGAAAACTTGTATTCCGGCTCAAAACAACGGGATACATTGTTTTAGATCGAAACTAGCAAGATTCACGAGCATCGATTTTACAAGTCCTCGAAGAGTACACGAGAGAACGGTGTAAACTTTTTCTCTCAGAACTGTGCGAAAACTTGTATTCCGGCTCAAAACAACGGGATACATCGTTTTAGATCGAAACTAGCAAGATTCACGAGCATCGATTTTACAAGTCTTCGAAGAGTATACGAGAGAAAGATAAAACTTTTTCTCTCAGAACTGTGCGAAAACTTGTATTCCGTCTCAAAACAACGGGATACATCGTTTTAGATCGAAACTAGCAAGATTCACGAGCATCGATTTTACAAGTCTTCGAAGAGTATACGAGAGAAAGATAAAACTTTTTCTCTCAGAACTGTGCGAAAACTTGTATTCCGGCTCAAAACAACGGGATACATCGTTTTAGATCGAAACTAGCAAGATTCACGAGCATCGATTTTACAAGTCCTCGAGAGTACATGAGAGAACGGTGTAAACTTTTTCTCTCAGAACTGTGCGAAAACTTGTATTCCGGCTCAAAACAACGGGATACATCGTTTTAGATCGAAACTAGCAAGATTCACGAGCATCGATTTTACAAGTCTTCGAAGAGTATACGAGAGAAAGATAAAACTTTTTCTCTCAGAACTGTGCGAAAACTTGTATTCCGGCTCAAAACAACGGGATACATCGTTTTAGATCGAAACTAGCAAGATTCACGAGCATCGATTTTACAAGTCTTCGAAGAGTATACGAGAGAAAGATAAAACTTTTTCTCTCAGAACTGTGCGAAAACTTGTATTCCGGCTCAAAACAACGGGATACATCGTTTTAGATAGAAACTAGCAAGATTCACGAGCATCGATTTTACAATTCCTCGAAGAGTACACGAGAGAACGGTGTAAACTTTTTCTCTCAGAACTGTGCGAAAACTTGTATTCCGGCTCAAAACAACGGGATACATCGTTTTAGATCGAAACTAGCAAGATTCACGAGCATCGATTTTACAAGTCTTCGAAGAGTATACGAGAGAAAGATAAAACTTTTTCTCTCAGAACTGTGCGAAAACTTGTATTCCGGCTCAAAACAACGGGATACATCGTTTTAGATCGAAACTAGCGAGATTCACGAGCATCGATTTTACAAGTCTTCGAAGAGTATACGAGAGAAAGATAAAACTTTTTCTCTCAGAACTGTGCGAAAACTTGTATTCCGGCTCAAAACAACGGGATACATCGTTTTAAATCGAAACTAGCAAGATTCACGAGCATCGATTTTACAAGTCCTCGAAGAGTACACGAGAGAACGGTGTAAACTTTTTCTCTCAGAACTGTGCGAAAACTTGTATTCCGGCTCAAAACAACGGGATACATCGTTTTAGGTCGAAACTAGCAAGATTCACGAGCATCGATTTTACAAGTCTTCGAAGAGTATACGAGAGAAAGATAAAACTTTTTCTCTCAGAACTGCGCGAAAACTTGTATTCCGGCTCAAAACAACGGGATACATCGTTTTAGATCGAAACTAGCAAGATTCACGAGCATCGATTTTACAAGTCTTCGAAGAGTATACGAGAGAAAGATAAAACTTTTTCTCTCAGAACTGTGCGAAAACTTGTATTCCGGCTCAAAACAACGGGATACATCGTTTTAGATCGAAACTAGCAAGATTCACGAGCATCGATTTTACAAGACCTCGAAGAGTACACGAGAGAACGGTGTAAACTTTTTCTCTCAGAACTGTGCGAAAACTTGTATTCCGGCTCAAAACAACGGGATACATCGTTTTAGATCAAAACTAGCAAGATTCAAGAGCATCGATTTTACAAGTCTTCGAAGAGTATACGAGAGAAAGATAAAACTTTTTCTCTCAGAACTGTGCGAAAACTTGTATTCCGGCTCAAAACAACGGGATACATTGTTTTAGATCGAAACTAGCAAGATTCACGAGCATCGATTTTACAAGTCCTCGAAGAGTACACGAGAGAACGGTGTAAACTTTTTCTCTCAGAACTGTGCGAAAACTTGTATTCCGGCTCAAAACAACGGGATACATCGTTTTAGATCGAAACTAGCAAGATTCACGAGCATCGATTTTACAAGTCTTCGAAGAGTATACGAGAGAAAGATAAAACTTTTTCTCTCAGAACTGTGCGAAAACTTGTATTCCGGCTCAAAACAACGGGATACATCGTTTTAGATCGAAACTAGCAAGATTCACGAGCATCGATTTTACAAGTCTTCGAAGAGTATACGAGAGAAAGATAAAACTTTTTCTCTCAGAACTGCGCGAAAACTTGTATTCCGGCTCAAAACAACGGGATACATCGTTTTAGATCGAAACTAGCAAGATTCACGAGCATCGATTTTACAAGTCTTCGAAGAGTATACGAGAGAAAGATAAAACTTTTTCTCTCAGAACTGTGCGAAAACTTGTATTCCGGCTCAAAACAACGGGATACATCGTTTTAGATCGAAACTAGCAAGATTCACGAGCATCGATTTTACAAGACCTCGAAGAGTACACGAGAGAACGGTGTAAACTTTTTCTCTCAGAACTGTGCGAAAACTTGTATTCCGGCTCAAAACAACGGGATACATCGTTTTAGATCAAAACTAGCAAGATTCAAGAGCATCGATTTTACAAGTCTTCGAAGAGTATACGAGAGAAAGATAAAACTTTTTCTCTCAGAACTGTGCGAAAACTTGTATTCCGGCTCAAAACAACGGGATACATTGTTTTAGATCGAAACTAGCAAGATTCACGAGCATCGATTTTACAAGTCCTCGAAGAGTACACGAGAGAACGGTGTAAACTTTTTCTCTCAGAACTGTGCGAAAACTTGTATTCCGGCTCAAAACAACGGGATACATCGTTTTAGATCGAAACTAGCAAGATTCACGAGCATCGATTTTACAAGTCTTCGAAGAGTATACGAGAGAAAGATAAAACTTTTTCTCTCAGAACTGTGCGAAAACTTGTATTCCGTCTCAAAACAACGGGATACATCGTTTTAGATCGAAACTAGCAAGATTCACGAGCATCGATTTTACAAGTCTTCGAAGAGTATACGAGAGAAAGATAAAACTTTTTCTCTCAGAACTGTGCGAAAACTTGTATTCCGGCTCAAAACAACGGGATACATCGTTTTAGATCGAAACTAGCAAGATTCACGAGCATCGATTTTACAAGTCCTCGAGAGTACATGAGAGAACGGTGTAAACTTTTTCTCTCAGAACTGTGCGAAAACTTGTATTCCGGCTCAAAACAACGGGATACATCGTTTTAGATCGAAACTAGCAAGATTCACGAGCATCGATTTTACAAGTCTTCGAAGAGTATACGAGAGAAAGATAAAACTTTTTCTCTCAGAACTGTGCGAAAACTTGTATTCCGGCTCAAAACAACGGGATACATCGTTTTAGATCGAAACTAGCAAGATTCACGAGCATCGATTTTACAAGTCTTCGAAGAGTATACGAGAGAAAGATAAAACTTTTTCTCTCAGAACTGTGCGAAAACTTGTATTCCGGCTCAAAACAACGGGATACATCGTTTTAGATAGAAACTAGCAAGATTCACGAGCATCGATTTTACAATTCCTCGAAGAGTACACGAGAGAACGGTGTAAACTTTTTCTCTCAGAACTGTGCGAAAACTTGTATTCCGGCTCAAAACAACGGGATACATCGTTTTAGATCGAAACTAGCAAGATTCACGAGCATCGATTTTACAAGTCTTCGAAGAGTATACGAGAGAAAGATAAAACTTTTTCTCTCAGAACTGTGCGAAAACTTGTATTCCGGCTCAAAACAACGGGATACATCGTTTTAGATCGAAACTAGCGAGATTCACGAGCATCGATTTTACAAGTCTTCGAAGAGTATACGAGAGAAAGATAAAACTTTTTCTCTCAGAACTGTGCGAAAACTTGTATTCCGGCTCAAAACAACGGGATACATCGTTTTAAATCGAAACTAGCAAGATTCACGAGCATCGATTTTACAAGTCCTCGAAGAGTACACGAGAGAACGGTGTAAACTTTTTCTCTCAGAACTGTGCGAAAACTTGTATTCCGGCTCAAAACAACGGGATACATCGTTTTAGGTCGAAACTAGCAAGATTCACGAGCATCGATTTTACAAGTCTTCGAAGAGTATACGAGAGAAAGATAAAACTTTTTCTCTCAGAACTGCGCGAAAACTTGTATTCCGGCTCAAAACAACGGGATACATCGTTTTAGATCGAAACTAGCAAGATTCACGAGCATCGATTTTACAAGTCTTCGAAGAGTATACGAGAGAAAGATAAAACTTTTTCTCTCAGAACTGTGCGAAAACTTGTATTCCGGCTCAAAACAACGGGATACATCGTTTTAGATCGAAACTAGCAAGATTCACGAGCATCGATTTTACAAGACCTCGAAGAGTACACGAGAGAACGGTGTAAACTTTTTCTCTCAGAACTGTGCGAAAACTTGTATTCCGGCTCAAAACAACGGGATACATCGTTTTAGATCAAAACTAGCAAGATTCAAGAGCATCGATTTTACAAGTCTTCGAAGAGTATACGAGAGAAGGATAAAACTTTTTCTCTCAGAACTGTGCGAAAACTTGTATTCCGGCTCAAAACAACGGGATACATTGTTTTAGATCGAAACTAGCAAGATTCACGAGCATCGATTTTACAAGTCCTCGAAGAGTACACGAGAGAACGGTGTAAACTTTTTCTCTCAGAACTGTGCGAAAACTTGTATTCCGGCTCAAAACAACGGGATACATCGTTTTAGATCGAAACTAGCAAGATTCACGAGCATCGATTTTACAAGTCTTCGAAGAGTATACGAGAGAAAGATAAAACTTTTTCTCTCAGAACTGTGCGAAAACTTGTATTCCGTCTCAAAACAACGGGATACATCGTTTTAGATCGAAACTAGCAAGATTCACGAGCATCGATTTTACAAGTCTTCGAAGAGTATACGAGAGAAAGATAAAACTTTTTCTCTCAGAACTGTGCGAAAACTTGTATTCCGGCTCAAAACAACGGGATACATCGTTTTAGATCGAAACTAGCAAGATTCACGAGCATCGATTTTACAAGTCCTCGAGAGTACATGAGAGAACGGTGTAAACTTTTTCTCTCAGAACTGTGCGAAAACTTGTATTCCGGCTCAAAACAACGGGATACATCGTTTTAGATCGAAACTAGCAAGATTCACGAGCATCGATTTTACAAGTCTTCGAAGAGTATACGAGAGAAAGATAAAACTTTTTCTCTCAGAACTGTGCGAAAACTTGTATTCCGGCTCAAAACAACGGGATACATCGTTTTAGATCGAAACTAGCAAGATTCACGAGCATCGATTTTACAAGTCTTCGAAGAGTATACGAGAGAAAGATAAAACTTTTTCTCTCAGAACTGTGCGAAAACTTGTATTCCGGCTCAAAACAACGGGATACATCGTTTTAGATAGAAACTAGCAAGATTCACGAGCATCGATTTTACAATTCCTCGAAGAGTACACGAGAGAACGGTGTAAACGTTTTCTCTCAGAACTGTGCGAAAACTTGTATTCCGGCTCAAAACAACGGTATACATCGTTTTAGATAGAAACTAGCAAGATTCACGAGCATCGATTTTACAAGTCCTCGAAGAGTACACGAGAGAACGGTGTAAACTTTTTCTCTCAGAACTGTGCGAAAACTTGTATTCCGGCTCAAAACAACGGGATACATCGTTTTAGATCGAAACTAGCAAGATTCACGAGCATCGATTTTACAAGTCTTCGAAGAGTATACGAGAGAAAGATAAAACTTTTTCTCTCAGAACTGTGCGAAAACTTGTATTCCGGCTCAAAACAACGGGATACATCGTTTTAGATCGAAACTAGCGAGATTCACGAGCATCGATTTTACAAGTCTTCGAAGAGTATACGAGAGAAAGATAAAACTTTTTCTCTCAGAACTGTGCGAAAACTTGTATTCCGGCTCAAAACAACGGGATACATCGTTTTAAATCGAAACTAGCAAGATTCACGAGCATCGATTTTACAAGTCCTCGAAGAGTACACGAGAGAACGGTGTAAACTTTTTCTCTCAGAACTGTGCGAAAACTTGTATTCCGGCTCAAAACAACGGGATACATCGTTTTAGGTCGAAACTAGCAAGATTCACGAGCATCGATTTTACAAGTCTTCGAAGAGTATACGAGAGAAAGATAAAACTTTTTCTCTCAGAACTGCGCGAAAACTTGTATTCCGGCTCAAAACAACGGGATACATCGTTTTAGATCGAAACTAGCAAGATTCACGAGCATCGATTTTACAAGTCTTCGAAGAGTATACGAGAGAAAGATAAAACTTTTTCTCTCAGAACTGTGCGAAAACTTGTATTCCGGCTCAAAACAACGGGATACATCGTTTTAGATCGAAACTAGCAAGATTCACGAGCATCGATTTTACAAGACCTCGAAGAGTACACGAGAGAACGGTGTAAACTTTTTCTCTCAGAACTGTGCGAAAACTTGTATTCCGGCTCAAAACAACGGGATACATCGTTTTAGATCAAAACTAGCAAGATTCAAGAGCATCGATTTTACAAGTCTTCGAAGAGTATACGAGAGAAAGATAAAACTTTTTCTCTCAGAACTGTGCGAAAACTTGTATTCCGGCTCGAAACAACGGGATACATTGTTTTAGATCGAAACTAGCAAGATTCACGAGCATCGATTTTACAAGTCCTCGAAGAGTACACGAGAGAACGGTGTAAACTTTTTCTCTCAGAACTGTGCGAAAACTTGTATTCCGGCTCAAAACAACGGGATACATCGTTTTAGATCGAAACTAGCAAGATTCACGAGCATCGATTTTACAAGTCTTCGAAGAGTATACGAGAGAAAGATAAAACTTTTTCTCTCAGAACTGTGCGAAAACTTGTATTCCGGCTCAAAACAACGGGATACATCGTTTTAGATCGAAACTAGCGAGATTCACGAGCATCGATTTTACAAGTCTTCGAAGAGTATACGAGAGAAAGATAAAACTTTTTCTCTCAGAACTGTGCGAAAACTTGTATTCCGGCTCAAAACAACGGGATACATCGTTTTAAATCGAAACTAGCAAGATTCACGAGCATCGATTTTACAAGTCCTCGAAGAGTACACGAGAGAACGGTGTAAACTTTTTCTCTCAGAACTGTGCGAAAACTTGTATTCCGGCTCAAAACAACGGGATACATCGTTTTAGGTCGAAACTAGCAAGATTCACGAGCATCGATTTTACAAGTCTTCGAAGAGTATACGAGAGAAAGACAAAACTTTTTCTCTCAGAACTGCGCGAAAACTTGTATTCCGGCTCAAAACAACGGGATACATCGTTTTAGATCGAAACTAGCAAGATTCACGAGCATCGATTTTACAAGTCTTCGAAGAGTATACGAGAGAAAGATAAAACTTTTTCTCTCAGAACTGTGCGAAAACTTGTATTCCGGCTCAAAACAACGGGATACATCGTTTTAGATCGAAACTAGCAAGATTCACGAGCATCGATTTTACAAGACCTCGAAGAGTACACGAGAGAACGGTGTAAACTTTTTCTCTCAGAACTGTGCGAAAACTTGTATTCCGGCTCAAAACAACGGGATACATCGTTTTAGATCAAAACTAGCAAGATTCAAGAGCATCGATTTTACAAGTCTTCGAAGAGTATACGAGAGAAAGATAAAACTTTTTCTCTCAGAACTGTGCGAAAACTTGTATTCCGGCTCGAAACAACGGGATACATTGTTTTAGATCGAAACTAGCAAGATTCACGAGCATCGATTTTACAAGTCCTCGAAGAGTACACGAGAGAACGGTGTAAACTTTTTCTCTCAGAACTGTGCGAAAACTTGTATTCCGGCTCAAAACAACGGGATACATCGTTTTAGATTGAAACTAGCAAGATTCACGAGCATCGATTTTACAAGTCTTCGAAGAGTATACGAGAGAAAGATAAAACTTTTTCTCTCAGAACTGTGCGAAAACTTGTATTCCGGCTCAAAACAACGGGATACATCGTTTTAGATCGAAACTAGCAAGATTCACGAGCATCGATTTTACAAGTCTTCGAAGAGTATACGAGAGAAAGATAAAACTTTTTCTCTCAGAACTGTGCGAAAACTTGTATTCCGGCTCAAAACAACGGGATACATCGTTTTAGATCGAAACTAGCAAGATTCACGAGCATCGATTTTACAAGTCTTCGAAGAGTATACGAGAGAAAGATAAAACTTTTTCTCTCAGAACTGTGCGAAAACTTGTATTCCGGCTCAAAACAACGGGATACATCGTTTTAAATCGAAACTAGCAAGATTCACGAGCATCGATTTTACAAGTCCTCGAAGAGTACACGAGAGAACGGTGTAAACTTTTTCTCTCAGAACTGTGCGAAAACTTGTATTCCGGCTCAAAACAACGGGATACATCGTTTTAGGTCGAAACTAGCAAGATTCACGAGCATCGATTTTACAAGTCTTCGAAGAGTATACGAGAGAAAGATAAAACTTTTTCTCTCAGAACTGTGCGAAAACTTGTATTCCGGCTCAAAACAACGGGATACATCGTTTTAGATAGAAACTAGCAAGATTCACGAGCATCGATTTTACAAGTCCTCGAAGAGTACACGAGAGAACGGTGTAAACTTTTTCTCTCAGAACTGTGCGAAATCTTGTATTCCGGCTCAAAACAACGGGATACATCGTTTTAGATAGAAACTAGCAAGATTCACGAGCATCGATTTTACAAGTCCTCGAAGAGTACACGAGAGAACGGTGTAAACTTTTTCTCTCAGAACTGTGCGAAAACTTGTATTCCGGCTCAAAACAACGGGATACATCGTTTTAGATCGAAACTAGCAAGATTCACGAGCATCGATTTTACAAGTCTTCGAAGAGTATACGAGAGAAAGATAAAACTTTTTCTCTCAGAACTGTGCGAAAACTTGTATTCCGGCTCGAAACAACGGGATACATTGTTTTAGATCGAAACTAGCAAGATTCACGAGCATCGATTTTACAAGTCCTCGAAGAGTACACGAGAGAACGGTGTAAACTTTTTCTCTCAGAACTGTGCGAAAACTTGTATTCCGGCTCAAAACAACGGGATACATCGTTTTAGATTGAAACTAGCAAGATTCACGAGCATCGATTTTACAAGTCTTCGAAGAGTATACGAGAGAAAGATAAAACTTTTTCTCTCAGAACTGTGCGAAAACTTGTATTCCGGCTCAAAACAACGGGATACATCGTTTTAGATCGAAACTAGCAAGATTCACGAGCATCGATTTTACAAGTCTTCGAAGAGTATACGAGAGAAAGATAAAACTTTTTCTCTCAGAACTGTGCGAAAACTTGTATTCCGGCTCAAAACAACGGGATACATCGTTTTAGATCGAAACTAGCAAGATTCACGAGCATCGATTTTACAAGTCTTCGAAGAGTATACGAGAGAAAGATAAAACTTTTTCTCTCAGAACTGTGCGAAAACTTGTATTCCGGCTCAAAACAACGGGATACATCGTTTTAAATCGAAACTAGCAAGATTCACGAGCATCGATTTTACAAGTCCTCGAAGAGTACACGAGAGAACGGTGTAAACTTTTTCTCTCAGAACTGTGCGAAAACTTGTATTCCGGCTCAAAACAACGGGATACATCGTTTTAGGTCGAAACTAGCAAGATTCACGAGCATCGATTTTACAAGTCTTCGAAGAGTATACGAGAGAAAGATAAAACTTTTTCTCTCAGAACTGTGAGAAAACTTGTATTCCGGCTCAAAACAACGGGATACATCGTTTTAGATAGAAACTAGCAAGATTCACGAGCATCGATTTTACAAGTCCTCGAAGAGTACACGAGAGAACGGTGTAAACTTTTTCTCTCAGAACTGTGCGAAAACTTGTATTCCGGCTCAAAACAACGGGATACATCGTTTTAGATAGAAACTAGCAAGATTCACGAGCATCGATTTTACAAGTCCTCGAAGAGTACACGAGAGAACGGTGTAAACTTTTTCTCTCAGAACTGTGCGAAAACTTGTATTCCGGCTCAAAACAACGGGATACATCGTTTTAGATCGAAACTAGCAAGATTCACGAGCATCGATTTTACAAGTCTTCGAAGAGTATACGAGAGAAAGATAAAACTTTTTCTCTCAGAACTGTGCGAAAACTTGTATTCCGGCTCAAAACAACGGGATACATCGTTTTAGATCGAAACTAGCAAGATTCACGAGCATCGATTTTACAAGTCTTCGAAGAGTATACGAGAGAAAGATAAAACTTTTTCTCTCAGAACTGTGCGAAAACTTGTATTCCGGCTCAAAACAACGGGATACATCGTTTTAAATCGAAACTAGCAAGATTCACGAGCATCGATTTTACAAGTCCTCGAAGAGTACACGAGAGAACGGTGTAAACTTTTTCTCTCAGAACTGTGCGAAAACTTGTATTCCGGCTCAAAACAACGGGATACATCGTTTTAGATCGAAACTAGCAAGATTCACGAGCATCGATTTTACAAGTCTTCGAAGAGTATACGAGAGAAAGATAAAACTTTTTCTCTCAGAACTGTGCGAAAACTTGTATTCCGGCTCAAAACAACGGGATACATCGTTTTAGCTCGAAACTAGCAAGATTCACGAGCATCGATTTTACAAGACCTCGAAGAGTACACGAGAGAACGGTGTAAACTTTTTCTCTCAGAACTGTGCGAAAACTTGTATTCCGGCTCAAAACAACGGGATACATCGTTTTAGATCAAAACTAGCAAGATTCAAGAGCATCGATTTTACAAGTCTTCGAAGAGTATACGAGAGAAAGATAAAACTTTTTCTCTCAGAACTGTGCGAAAACTTGTATTCCGGCTCAAAACAACGGGATACATTGTTTTAGATCGAAACTAGCAAGATTCACGAGCATCGATTTTACAAGTCCTCGAAGAGTACACGAGAGAACGGTGTAAACTTTTTCTCTCAGAACTGTGCGAAAACTTGTATTCCGGCTCAAAACAACGGGATACATCGTTTTAGATCGAAACTAGCAAGATTCACGAGCATCGATTTTACAAGTCTTCGAAGAGTATACGAGAGAAAGATAAAACTTTTTCTCTCAGAACTGTGCGAAAACTTGTATTCCGGCTCAAAACAACGGGATACATCGTTTTAGATCGAAACTAGCAAGATTCACGAGCATCGATTTTACAAGTCTTCGAAGAGTATACGAGAGAAAGATAAAACTTTTTCTCTCAGAACTGTGCGAAAACTTGTATTCCGGCTCAAAACAACGGGATACATCGTTTTAGATCGAAACTAGCAAGATTCACGAGCATCGATTTTACAAGTCCTCGAAGAGTACATGAGAGAACGGTGTAAACTTTTTCTCTCAGAACTGTGCGAAAACTTGTATTCCGGCTCAAAACAACGGGGTACATCGTTTTAGATCGAAACTAGCAAGATTCACGAGCATCGATTTTACAAGTCTTCGAAGAGTATACGAGAGAAAGATAAAACTTTTTCTCTCAGAACTGTGCGAAAACTTGTATTCCGGCTCAAAACAACGGGAGACATCGTTTTAAATCGAAACTAGCAAGATTCACGAGCATCGATTTTACAAGTCTTCGAAGAGTATACGAGAGAAAGATAAAACTTTTTCTCTCAGAACTGTGCGAAAACTTGTATTC
The DNA here is from genome assembly GCF_052857255.1 of Amblyomma americanum. Taxonomy (NCBI): domain Eukaryota; kingdom Metazoa; phylum Arthropoda; class Arachnida; order Ixodida; family Ixodidae; genus Amblyomma; species Amblyomma americanum. The sequence goes on along the minus strand of NW_027526652.1, from coordinate 59,467 downwards.
CGGCTCAAAACAACGGGATACATCGTTTTAGATAGAAACTAGCAAGATTCACGAGCATCGATTTTACAAGTCCTCGAAGAGTACACGAGAGAACGGTGTAAACTTTTTCTCTCAGAACTGTGCGAAAACTTGTATTCCGGCTCAAAACAACGGGATACATCGTTTTAGATAGAAACTAGCAAGATTCACGAGCATCGATTTTACAAGTCCTCGAAGAGTACACGAGAGAACGGTGTAAACTTTTTCTCTCACAACTGTGCGAAAACTTGTATTCCGGCTCAAAACAACGGGATACATCGTTTTAGATCGAAACTAGCAAGATTCACGAGCATCGATTTTACAAGTCTTCGAAGAGTATACGAGAGAAAGATAAAACTTTTTCTCTCAGAACTGTGCGAAAACTTGTATTCCGGCTCAAAACAACGGGATACATCGTTTTAGATCGAAACTAGCAAGATTCACGAGCATCGATTTTACAAGTCTTCGAAGAGTATACGAGAGAAAGATAAAACTTTTTCTCTCAGAACTGTGCGAAAACTTGTATTCCGGCTCAAAACAACGGGATACATCGTTTTAAATCGAAACTAGCAAGATTCACGAGCATCGATTTTACAAGTCCTCGAAGAGTACACGAGAGAACGGTGTAAACTTTTTCTCTCAGAACTGTGCGAAAACTTGTATTCCGGCTCAACACAACGGGATACATCGTTTTAGATCGAAACTAGCAAGATTCACGAGCATCGATTTTACAAGTCTTCGAAGAGTATACGAGAGAAAGATAAAACTTTTTCTCTCAGAACTGTGCGAAAACTTGTATTCCGGCTCAAAACAACGGGATACATCGTTTTAGATCGAAACTAGCAAGATTCACGAGCATCGATTTTACAAGTCTTCGAAGAGTATACGAGAGAAAGATAAAGCTTTTTCTCTCAGAACTGTGCGAAAACTTGTATTCCGGCTCAAAACAACGGGATACATCGTTTTAGATCGAAACTAGCAAGATTCACGAGCATCGATTTTACAAGTCCTCGAAGAGTACACGACAGAACGGTGTAAACTTTTTCTCTCAGAACTGTGCGAAAACTTGTATTCCGGCTCAAAACAACGGGATACATCGTTTTAGATCGAAACTAGCAAGATTCACGAGCATCGATTTTACAAGTCTTCGAAGGGTATACGAGAGAAAGATAAAACTTTTTCTCTCAGAACTGTGCGAAAACTTGTATTTCGGCTCAAAACAACGGGATACATTGTTTTAGATCGAAACTAGCAAGATTCACGAGCATCGATTTTACAAGTCCTCGAAGAGTACACGAGAGAACGGTGTAAACTTTTTCTCTCAGAACTGTGAGAAAACTTGTATTCCGGCTCAAAACAACGGGATACATCGTTTTAGATCGAAACTAGCAAGATTCACGAGCATCGATTTTACAAGTCTTCGAAGAGTATACGAGAGAAAGATAAAACGTTTTCTCTCAGAACTGTGCGAAAACTTGTATTCCGGCTCAAAACAACGGGATACATCGTTTTAGATCGAAACTAGCAAGATTCACGAGCATCGATTTTACAAGTCTTCGAAGAGTATACGAGAGAAAGATAAAACTTTTTCTCTCAGAACTGTGCGAAAACTTGTATTCCGGCTCAAAACAACGGGATACATCGTTTTAGATCGAAACAAGCAAGATTCACGAGCATCGATTTTACAAGTTTTCGAAGAGTATACGAGAGAAAGGTGTAAACGTTTTCTCTCAGAACTGCGCGAAAACTTGTATTCCGGCTCAAAACAAAGGGATACATCGTTTTAGATCGAAACTAGCAAGATTCACGAGCATCGATTTTACAAGTCTTCGAAGAGTATACGAGAGAAAGATAAAACTTTTTCTCTCAGAACTGTGCGAAAACTTGTATTCCGGCTCAAAACAACGGGATACATCGTTTTAGATCGAAACTAGCAAGATTCACGAGCATCGATTTTACAAGTCTTCGAAGAGTATACGAGAGAAAGATAAAACTTTTTCTCTCAGAACTGTGCGAAAACTTGTATTCCGGCTCAAAACAACGGGATACATCGTTTTAGATCGAAACTAGCAAGATTCACGAGCATCGATTTTACAAGTCTTCAAAGAGTATACGAGAGAAAGATAAAACTTTTTCTCTCAGAACTGTGCGAAAACTTGTATTCCGGCTCAAAACAACGGGATACATCGTTTTAGATCGAAACTAGCAAGTTTCACGAGCATCGATTTTACAAGTCTTCGAAGGGTATACGAGAGAAAGATAAAACTTTTTCTCTCAGAACTGTGCGAAAACTTGAATTCCGGCTCAAAACAACGGGATACATCGTTTTAGATCGAAACTAGCAAGATTCACGAGCATCGATTTTACAAGTCCTCGAAGAGTACACGAGAGAACGGTGTAAACTTTTTCTCTCAGAACTGTGAGAAAACATGTATTCCGGCTCAAAACAACGGGATACATCGTTTTAGATCGAAACTAGCAAGATTCACGAGCATCGATTTTACAAGTCTTCGAAGAGTATACGAGAGAAAGATAAAACGTTTTCTCTCAGAACTGTGCGAAAACTTGTATTCCGGCTCAAAACAACGGGATACATCGTTTTAGATCGAAACTAGCAAGATTCACGAGCATCGATTTTACAAGTCTTCGAAGAGTATACGAGAGAAAGATAAAACTTTTTCTCTCAGAACTGTGCGAAAACTTGTATTCCGGCTCAAAACAACGGGATACATCGTTTTAGATCGAAACAAGCAAGATTCACGAGCATCGATTTTACAAGTTTTCGAAGAGTATACGAGAGAAAGGTGTAAACGTTTTCTCTCAGAACTGCGCGAAAACTTGTATTCCGGCTCAAAACAAAGGGATACATCGTTTTAGATCGAAACTAGCAAGATTCACGAGCATCGATTTTACAAGTCTTCGAAGAGTATACGAGAGAAAGATAAAACTTTTTCTCTCAGAACTGTGCGAAAACTTGTATTCCGGCTCAAAACAACGGGATACATCGTTTTAGATCGAAACTAGCAAGATTCACGAGCATCGATTTTACAAGTCCTCGAAGAGTACACGAGAGAACGGTGTAAACTTTTTCTCTCAGAACTGTGCGAAAACTTGTATTCCGGCTCAAAACAACGAGATACATCGTTTTAGATTGAAACTAGCAAGATTCACGAGCATCGATTTTACAAGCCTTCGAAGAGTATACGAGAGAAAGATAAAACTTTTTCTCTCAGAACTGTGCGAAAACTTGTATTCCGGCTCAAAACAACGGGATACATCGTTTTAGATCGAAACTAGCAAGATTCACGAGCATCGATTTTACAAGACCTCGAAGAGTACACGAGAGAACGGTGTAAACTTTTTCTCTCAGAACTGTGCGAAAACTTGTATTCCGGCTCAAAACAACGGGATACATCGTTTTAGATCGAAACTAGCAAGATTCACGAGCATCGATTTTACAAGTCCTCGAAGAGTACACGAGAGAACGGTGTAAACTTTTTCTCTCAGAACTGTGCGAAAACTTGTATTCCGGCTCAAAACAACGGGATACATCGTTTTAGATCGAAACTAGCAAGATTCACGAGCATCGATTTTACAAGTCTTCGAAGAGTATACGAGAGAAAGATAAAACTTTTTCTCTCAGAACTGTGCGAAAACTTGTATTCCGGCTCAAAACAACGGGATACATCGTTTTAGATCGAAACTAGCAAGATTCACGAGCATCGATTTTACAAGTCTTCGAAGAGTATACGAGAGAAAGATAAAACTTTTTCTCTCAGAACTGTGCGAAAACTTGTATTCCGGCTCAAAACAACGGGATACATCGTTTTAGATCGAAACTAGCAAGATTCACGAGCATCGATTTTACAAGTCTTCGAAGAGTATACGAGAGAAAGATAAAACTTTTTCTCTCAGAACTGTGCGAAAACTTGTATTCCGGCTCAAAACAACGGGATACATCGTTTTAGATCGAAACTAGCAAGATTCACGAGCATCGATTTTACAAGTCTTCGAAGAGTATACGAGAGAAAGATAAAACTTTTTCTCTCAGAACTGTGCGAAAACTTGTATTCCGGCTCAAAACAACGGGATACATCGTTTTAGATCGAAACTAGCAAGATTCACGAGCATCGATTTTACAAGTCTTCGAAGAGTATACGAGAGAAAGATAAAACTTTTTCTCTCAGAACTGTGCGAAAACTTGTATTCCGGCTCAAAACAACGGGATACATCGTTTTAGATCGAAACTAGCAAGATTCACGAGCATCGATTTTACAAGTCTTCGAAGAGTATACGAGAGAAAGATAAAACTTTTTCTCTCAGAACTGTGCGAAAACTTGTATTCCGGCTCAAAACAACGGGATACATCGTTTTAAATCGAAACTAGCAAGATTCACGAGCATCGATTTTACAAGTCCTCGAAGAGTACACGAGAGAACGGTGTAAACTTTTTCTCTCAGAACTGTGCGAAAACTTGTATTCCGGCTCAACACAACGGGATACATCGTTTTAGATCGAAACTAGCAAGATTCACGAGCATCGATTTTACAAGTCTTCGAAGAGTATACGAGAGAAAGATAAAACTTTTTCTCTCAGAACTGTGCGAAAACTTGTATTCCGGCTCAAAACAACGGGATACATCGTTTTAGATCGAAACTAGCAAGATTCACGAGCATCGATTTTACAAGTCTTCGAAGAGTATACGAGAGAAAGATAAAGCTTTTTCTCTCAGAACTGTGCGAAAACTTGTATTCCGGCTCAAGACAACGGGATACATCGTTTTAGATCGAAACTAGCAAGATTCACGAGCATCGATTTTACAAGTCCTCGAAGAGTACACGAGAGAACGGTGTAAACTTTTTCTCTCAGAACTGTGCGAAAACTTGTATTCCGGCTCAAAACAACGGGATACATCGTTTTAGATCGAAACTAGCAAGATTCACGAGCATCGATTTTACAAGTCTTCGAAGGGTATACGAGAGAAAGATAAAACTTTTTCTCTCAGAACTGTGCGAAAACTTGTATTTCGGCTCAAAACAACGGGATACATTGTTTTAGATCGAAACTAGCAAGATTCACGAGCATCGATTTTACAAGTCCTCGAAGAGTACACGAGAGAACGGTGTAAACTTTTTCTCTCAGAACTGTGAGAAAACTTGTATTCCGGCTCAAAACAACGGGATACATCGTTTTAGATCGAAACTAGCAAGATTCACGAGCATCGATTTTACAAGTCTTCGAAGAGTATACGAGAGAAAGATAAAACGTTTTCTCTCAGAACTGTGCGAAAACTTGTATTCCGGCTCAAAACAACGGGATACATCGTTTTAGATCGAAACTAGCAAGATTCACGAGCATCGATTTTACAAGTCTTCGAAGAGTTTACGAGAGAAAGATAAAACTTTTTCTCTCAGAACTGTGCGAAAACTTGTATTCCGGCTCAAAACAACGGGATACATCGTTTTAGATCGAAACAAGCAAGATTCACGAGCATCGATTTTACAAGTTTTCGAAGAGTATACGAGAGAAAGGTGTAAACGTTTTCTCTCAGAACTGCGCGAAAACTTGTATTCCGGCTCAAAACAAAGGGATACATCGTTTTAGATCGAAACTAGCAAGATTCACGAGCATCGATTTTACAAGTCTTCGAAGAGTATACGAGAGAAAGATAAAACTTTTTCTCTCAGAACTGTGCGAAAACTTGTATTCCGGCTCAAAACAACGGGATACATCGTTTTAGATCGAAACTAGCAAGATTCACGAGCATCGATTTTACAAGTCCTCGAAGAGTACACGAGAGAACGGTGTAAACTTTTTCTCTCAGAACTGTGCGAAAACTTGTATTCCGGCTCAAAACAACGGGATACATCGTTTTAGATCGAAACTAGCAAGATTCACGAGCATCGATTTTACAAGTCTTCGAAGAGTATACGAGAGAAAGATAAAACTTTTTCTCTCAGAACTGTGCGAAAACTTGTATTCCGGCTCAAAACAACGGGATACATCGTTTTAGATCGAAACTAGCAAGATTCACGAGCATCGATTTTACAAGTCTTCGAAGAGTATACGAGAGAAAGATAAAACTTTTTCTCTCAGAACTGTGCGAAAACTTGTATTCCGGCTCAAAACAACGGGATACATCGTTTTAGATCGAAACTAGCAAGATTCACGAGCATCGATTTTACAAGTCTTCAAAGAGTATACGAGAGAAAGATAAAACTTTTTCTCTCAGAACTGTGCGAAAACTTGTATTCCGGCTCAAAACAACGGGATACATCGTTTTAGATCGAAACTAGCAAGATTCACGAGCATCGATTTTACAAGTCTTCGAAGGGTATACGAGAGAAAGATAAAACTTTTTCTCTCAGAACTGTGCGAAAACTTGAATTCCGGCTCAAAACAACGGGATACATCGTTTTAGATCGAAACTAGCAAGATTCACGAGCATCGATTTTACAAGTCCTCGAAGAGTACACGAGAGAACGGTGTAAACTTTTTCTCTCAGAACTGTGAGAAAACTTGTATTCCGGCTCAAAACAACGGGATACATCGTTTTAGATCGAAACTAGCAAGATTCACGAGCATCGATTTTACAAGTCTTCGAAGAGTATACGAGAGAAAGATAAAACGTTTTCTCTCAGAACTGTGCGAAAACTTGTATTCCGGCTCAAAACAACGGGATACATCGTTTTAGATCGAAACTAGCAAGATTCACGAGCATCGATTTTACAAGTCTTCGAAGAGTATACGAGAGAAAGATAAAACTTTTTCTCTCAGAACTGTGCGAAAACTTGTATTCCGGCTCAAAACAACGGGATACATCGTTTTAGATCGAAACAAGCAAGATTCACGAGCATCGATTTTACAAGTTTTCGAAGAGTATACGAGAGAAAGGTGTAAACGTTTTCTCTCAGAACTGCGCGAAAACTTGTATTCCGGCTCAAAACAAAGGGATACATCGTTTTAGATCGAAACTAGCAAGATTCACGAGCATCGATTTTACAAGTCTTCGAAGAGTATACGAGAGAAAGATAAAACTTTTTCTCTCAGAACTGTGCGAAAACTTGTATTCCGGCTCAAAACAACGGGATACATCGTTTTAGATCGAAACTAGCAAGATTCACGAGCATCGATTTTACAAGTCCTCGAAGAGTACACGAGAGAACGGTGTAAACTTTTTCTCTCAGAACTGTGCGAAAACTTGTATTCCGGCTCAAAACAACGAGATACATCGTTTTAGATTGAAACTAGCAAGATTCGCGAGCATCGATTTTACAAGTCTTCGAAGAGTATACGAGAGAAAGATAAAACTTTTTCTCTCAGAACTGTGCGAAAACTTGTATTCCGGCTCAAAACAACGGGATACATCGTTTTAGATCGAAACTAGCAAGATTCACGAGCATCGATTTTACAAGACCTCGAAGAGTACACGAGAGAACGGTGTAAACTTTTTCTCTCAGAACTGTGCGAAAACTTGTATTCCGGCTCAAAACAACGGGATACATCGTTTTAGATCGAAACTAGCAAGATTCACGAGCATCGATTTTACAAGTCCTCGAAGAGTACACGAGAGAACGGTGTAAACTTTTTCTCTCAGAACTGTGCGAAAACTTGTATTCCGGCTCAAAACAACGGGATACATCGTTTTAGATCGAAACTAGCAAGATTCACGAGCATCGATTTTACAAGTCTTCGAAGAGTATACGAGAGAAAGATAAAACGTTTTCTCTCAGAACTGTGCGAAAACTTGTATTCCGGCTCAAAACAACGGGATACATCGTTTTAGATCGAAACTAGCAAGATTCACGAGCATCGATTTTACAAGTCTTCGAAGAGTATACGAGAGAAAGATAAAACTTTTTCTCTCAGAACTGTGCGAAAACTTGTATTCCGGCTCAAAACAACGGGATACATCGTTTTAGATCGAAACTAGCAAGATTCACGAGCATCGATTTTACAAGTCTTCAAAGAGTATACGAGAGAAAGATAAAACTTTTTCTCTCAGAACTGTGCGAAAACTTGTATTCCGGCTCAAAACAACGGGATACATCGTTTTAGATCGAAACTAGCAAGATTCACGAGCATCGATTTTACAAGCCTTCGAAGAGTATACGAGAGAAAGATAAAACTTTTTCTCTCAGAACTGTGCGAAAACTTGAATTCCGGCTCAAAACAACGGGATACATCGTTTTAGATCGAAACTAGCAAGATTCACGAGCATCGATTTTACAAGTCTTCGAAGAGTATACGAGAGAAAGATAAAACTTTTTCTCTCAGAACTGTGCGAAAACATGTATTCCGGCTCAAAACAACGGGATACATCGTTTTAGATCGAAACTAGCAAGATTCACGAGCATCGATTTTACAAGTCTTCGAAGAGTATACGAGAGAAAGATAAAACTTTTTCTCTCAGAACTGTGCGAAAACTTGTATTCCGGCTCAAAACAACGGGATACATCGTTTTATATCGAAACTAGCAAGATTCACGAGCATCGATTTTACAAGACCTCGAAGAGTACACGAGAGAACGGTGTAAACTTTTTCTCTCAGAACTGTGCGAAAACTTGTATTCCGGCTCAAAACAACGGGATACATCGTTTTAGATCAAAACTAGCAAGATTCAAGAGCATCGACTTTACAAGTCCTCGAAGAGTACACGAAAGAACGGTGTAAACTTTTTCTCTCAGAACTGTGCGAAAACTTGTATTCCGGCTCAAAACAACGGGATACATCGTTTTAGATCGAAACTAGCAAGATTCACGAGCATCGATTTTACAAGTCTTCGAAAGGTATACGAGAGAAAGATAAAACTTTTTCTCTCAGAACTGTGCGAAAACTTGTATTCCGGCTCAAAACAACGGGATACATCGTTTTAGATCGAAACTAGCAAGATTCACGAGCATCGATTTTACAAGTCTTCGAAGAGTATACGAGAGAAAGATAAAACTTTTTCTCTCAGAACTGTGCGAAAACTTGTATTCCGGCTCAAAACAACGGGATACATCGTTTTATATCGAAACTAGCAAGATTCACGAGCATCGATTTTACAAGACCTCGAAGAGTACACGAGAGAACGGTGTAAACTTTTTCTCTCAGAACTGTGCGAAAACTTGTATTCCGGCTCAAAACAACGGGATACATCGTTTTAGATCAAAACTAGCAAGATTCAAGAGCATCGACTTTACAAGTCCTCGAAGAGTACACGAAAGAACGGTGTAAACTTTTTCTCTCAGAACTGTGCGAAAACTTGTATTCCGGCTCAAAACAACGGGATACATCGTTTTAGATCGAAACTAGCAAGATTCACGAGCATCGATTTTACAAGACCTCGAAGAGTACACGAGAGAACGGTGTAAACTTTTTCTCTCAGAACTGTGCGAAAACTTGTATTCCGGCTCAAAACAACGGGATACATCGTTTTAGATCAAAACTAGCAAGATTCAAGAGCATCGATTTTACAAGTCTTCGAAGAGTATACGAGAGAAAGATAAAGCTTTTTCTCTCAGAACTGTGCGAAAACTTGTATTCCTGCTCAAAACAACGGGATACATTGTTTTAGATCGAAACTAGCAAGATTCACGAGCATCGACTTTACAAGTCCGCGAAGAGTACACGAGAGAACGGTGTAAACTTTTTCTCTCAGAACTGTGCGAAAACTTGTATTCCGGCTCAAAACAACGGGATACATCGTTTTAGATCGAAACTAGCAAGATTCACGAGCATCGATTTTACAAGTCTTCGAAAGGTATACGAGAGAAAGATAAAACTTTTTCTCTCAGAACTGTGCGAAAACTTGTATTCCGGCTCAAAACAACGGGATACATCGTTTTAGATCGAAACTAGCAAGATTCATTAGCATCGATTTTACAAGTCCTTGAAGAGTACACGAGAGAACGGTGTAAACGTTTTCTCTCAGAACTGTGTGAAAATTTGCTTAAAACATAGTGACTGGCTAGTTGGTTCTGCATACTGGAAAAATTGCAGCGCAGCAGTAACAAATACGAGACGAGAAGGACGCAAACACAAGCGCTGACTAACAACTGTGTTTTATTGCTCTGAGCCAGCCTATATAAGAACTAGGTACAAAACAACAAAAACAGAAACCAACACATCACCTCACGCATTCGTGGCACGATTATCGGAATTGTCTCCCGTTCCTCCAATCTTTCGTCCTATCATTGCCGTTCAGAAATGACATTTCTTTTTCACTAAGGCACACAGAGGGGTTGCTGACACACTTATCTGCGCATTTTGATATCGCCAGAGCTTCTGCTATCAACCTCGTGGTGGTGTCCCGACACTTACGAAGAATAACTGTGCTTTCAAGGGCAGGGGTGCAGCCTTTGCACTTGCTACAGTGTAAGGCGAGTTCCCCTGAGTTTGGGTCCCTTAGGTTCCTTTTGTGCTCTTGTAGCCTTGTGTTCAGACATCTCCCTGTTTGGCCTATATAGATGCTGCCGCACGACAGGGGAATTGAATATACGACATCTTTTTCGCAATCGACGAGACGCGGACGGTGCCTCGTCACGCAGTCGGGCTCACGTTCGGTGTCAGAGTTTACTCCTCTGCACAACTGATGCAGTTTCTTCGGGGCCGAGAAGAAAATATCAATTCCCGCTCTGTTTCCTATCCTTTTCAGTTTGTGTGATACTGCATGTAGGTATGGTATCACAGCTGCCTTTGTTCGACGTTCATTTGTGGTGGGCCCATTTCGCGATTGTTTCAGTATGCCCTCTGCAACAGCAATTAGGAGATGCGCTGGATATCCGGCTTGCTCAAGACGCCCCACTTGGCTTCGAAAGGCTTGCTCTTTACGGTGCCCACATGTTTTCTCAAGAGCGCTCACAAAGCACGACTTCACAATGGCCCTCTTCACAAGCTTTGAGTGCGCTGAGGCATACGGGAGGACTGGTTTTTTACCCCTCGGCTCACAGGCCCAGCAAACGTGATCAGAGCCAAAGTACAGTCCTAAATCTAGGAACCTAATGTGGCCGTTGGCTGGCCGCTCATGAGTCACCTCCAACGGTCGAAGACACTCGGAAAACATTGTCAAAACTTCGGGCACTCGCGTATTCGCACAACCGTTTTCGTCGTTCAAGATTACGAGAAAATCGTCTACAAACCTAAACACTTCGTCTATGCCAAACTCAGAGCATCGTTCCCGTATCTTGCGGTCCCGGACACCAAGGCATATATCGCTTAGTACGGGCGCGACACAAGAACCAATGCAAATCCCGTTTCTTTGAGAGACAATGTGGTCTTCGAACTGTGCAAAGGTGGAATTCAGGTAAGTGTCCAGCAGCTCCAAGAAGCTACTGACAGCCACGCCTGAAGCATTTTGAAATTTGACGGCACCATGGGCCTCGATACAATCTCTGACATCGCTTAACAGGTCGTCATGCGGGATGGAATAGTACAAGTCTTTTATGTCCACAGATATGGCAGTAAAACTACCTCCGCGCCTATCTTTTAAGTAGTCAATCACCTGCTCGGAGCCTTTCACCTGAAAAGGGTCGTCAATATCGAGCACGTTTAGATGAGTCTGGAGAAACTTTCCTAGATTTTTCTGCCATGCCCCGTTCTCCGAAACAATGACACGGAGTGGACAGTCAGGCTTGTGCGTTTTTGCGCAAAAAAATATATCTAAGCAGAGCTTATTGTCACCATTGATACTCCGAGCAAGCTTGTCCAGGTTTAAAGTTTCGCATAGCTGTATAGCATGACGTTTCACTTTTTTCAACGACACTTCGTCGTGCCTGTCAAAGACCGAGTGCACTGCATCAGTAGTTCGCGATTTATATGCTTCGCTTGACATAACGACAAAGCCACCCTCTTTGTCCGCCGGTAACAGATTGAGAGACCTTCCCTTTAGACAATCAACAACTCTTCTAAGCGACATATTCCTTACATGTCCACTGCGACGCAACAGTACATCAACACCTTCCGAAATACACCGTTCTGTCTCTGTATTGGGCACAAATCGTGCGACTTGCCTCACCATCGCCAGCTGTTCTGCTGCATTCTTTTTCGGCTCCACGGCGAACTTTGGACCATGGCCGAGTAGCTGGTGGACTTCCGCAGGGAGCTGCACGTCACCAACAGTGTGCACTGCATTCCTGGAGGGTGTCTCATTCCGTGGAAGGCTTCTCCGTAGCTGGTGCAGTACCTGTGTCCACAGGACCTCAGTAGTCTGGTCGATGAGACGGGAAGCTTCGTTCCAGCGCCACGCAGCATTAACCACGCTCTCGGAGCAGTTTAGAAGCAAGCGAAGGTGATTCTTGTAGAGGCGTGCTTGCCGCTGCCACTCTGATCGCAGGAACTTGCAGATACGAGTGCCATGGCCAGCCGACGGAGGGAAACCGCCAAAGAGCAAAAGGACGTCAGCCGGCAGTAGCTTCCGACGGATGCAAAAGGCGTATGTTCTGGCCTTACACAATGCCAGTGCTACGTGAGGTATGAGTTGCCACGGATAACGAGGAAAAAGAAGGCCAGTTGAACTAGAAATAAATTTGCTTAAAACATAGTGACTGGCTAGTTGGTTCTGCATACTGGAAAAATTGCAGCGCAGCAGTAACAAATACGAGACGAGAAGGACGCAAACACAAGCGCTGACTAACAACTGTGTTTTATTGCTCTGAGCCAGCCTATATAAGAACTAGGTACAAAACAACAAAAACAGAAACCAACACATCACCTCACGCATTCGTGGCACGATTATCGGAATTGTCTCCCGTTCCTCCAATCTTTCGTCCTATCATTGCCGTTCAGAAATGACATTTCTTTTTCACTAAGGCACACAGAGGGGTTGCTGACACACTTATCTGCGCATTTTGATATCGCCAGAGCTTCTGCTATCAACCTCGTGGTGGTGTCCCGACACTTAGATATATTTTTTAGCGCAAAAACGCACAAGCCTGACTGTCCACTCCGTGTCATTGTTTCGGAGAACGGGGCATGGCAGAAAAATCTAGGAAAGTTTCTCCAGACTCATCTAAACGTGCTCGATATTGACGACCCTTTTCAGGTGAAAGGCTCCGAGCAGGTGATTGACTACTTAAAAGATAGGCGCGGAGGTAGTTTTACTGCCATATCTGTGGACATAAAAGACTTGTACTATTCCATCCCGCATGACGACCTGTTAAGCGATGTCAGAGATTGTATCGAGGCCCATGGTGCCGTCAAATTTCAAAATGCTTCAGGCGTGGCTGTCAGTAGCTTCTTGGAGCTGCTGGACACTTACCTGAATTCCACCTTTGCACAGTTCGAAGACCACATTGTCTCTCAAAGAAACGGGATTTGCATTGGTTCTTGTGTCGCGCCCGTACTAAGCGATATATGCCTTGGTGTCCGGGACCGCAAGATACGGGAACGATGCTCTGAGTTTGGCATAGACGAAGTGTTTAGGTTTGTAGACGATTTTCTCGTAATCTTGAACGACGAAAACGGTTGTGCGAATACGCGAGTGCCCGAAGTTTTGACAATGTTTTCCGAGTGTCTTCGACCGTTGGAGGTGACTCATGAGCGGCCAGCCAACGGCCACATTAGGTTCCTAGATTTAGGACTGTACTTTGGCTCTGATCACGTTTGCTGGGCCTGTGAGCCGAGGGGTAAAAAACCAGTCCTCCCGTATGCCTCAGCGCACTCAAAGCTTGTGAAGAGGGCCATTGTGAAGTCGTGCTTTGTGAGCGCTCTTGAGAAAACATGTGGGCACCGTAAAGAGGAAGCCTTTCGAAGCCAAGTGGGGCGTCTTGAGCAAGCCGGATATCCAGCGCATCTCCTAATTGCTGTTGCAGAGGGCATACTGAAACAATCGCGAAATGGGCCCACCACAAATGAACGTCGAACAAAGGCAGCTGTGATACCATACCTACATGCAGTATCACACAAACTGAAAAGGATAGGAAACAGAGCGGGAATTGATATTTTCTTCTCGGCCCCGAAGAAACTGCATCAGTTGTGCAGAGGAGTAAACTCTGACACCGAACGTGAGCCCGACTGCGTGACGAGGCACCGTCCGCGTCTCGTCGATTGCGAAAAAGATGTCGTATATTCAATTCCCCTGTCGTGCGGCAGCATCTATATAGGCCAAACAGGGAGATGTCTGAACACAAGGCTACAAGAGCACAAAAGGAACCTAAGGGACCCAAACTCAGGGGAACTCGCCTTACACTGTAGCAAGTGCAAAGGCTGCACCCCTGCCCTTGAAAGCACAGTTATTCTTCGTAAGTGTCGGGACACCACCACGAGGTTGATAGCAGAAGCTCTGGCGATATCAAAATGCGCAGATAAGTGTGTCAGCAACCCCTCTGTGTGCCTTAGTGAAAAAGAAATGTCATTTCTGAACGGCAATGATAGGACGAAAGATTGGAGGAACGGGAGACAATTCCGATAATCGTGCCACGAATGCGTGAGGTGATGTGTTGGTTTCTGTTTTTGTTGTTTTGTACCTAGTTCTTATATAGGCTGGCTCAGAGCAATAAAACACAGTTGTTAGTCAGCGCTTGTGTTTGCGTCCTTCTCGTCTCGTATTTGTTACTGCTGCGCTGCAATTTTTCCAGTATGCAGAACCAACTAGCCAGTCACTATGTTTTAAGCAAATTTATTTCTAGTTCAACTGGCCTTCTTTTTCCTCGTTATCCGTGGCAACTCATACCTCACGTAGCACTGGCATTGTGTAAGGCCAGAACATACGCCTTTTGCATCCGTCGGAAGCTACTGCCGGCTGACGTCCTTTTGCTCTTTGGCGGTTTCCCTCCGTCGGCTGGCCATGGCACTCGTATCTGCAAGTTCCTGCGATCAGAGTGGCAGCGGCAAGCACGCCTCTACAAGAATCACCTTCGCTTGCTTCTAAACTGCTCCGAGAGCGTGGTTAATGCTGCGTGGCGCTGGAACGAAGCTTCCCGTCTCATCGACCAGACTACTGAGGTCCTGTGGACACAGGTACTGCACCAGCTACGGAGAAGCCTTCCACGGAATGAGACACCCTCCAGGAATGCAGTGCACACTGTTGGTGACGTGCAGCTCCCTGCGGAAGTCCACCAGCTACTCGGCCATGGTCCAAAGTTCGCCGTGGAGCCGAAAAAGAATGCAGCAGAACAGCTGGCGATGGTGAGGCAAGTCGCACGATTTGTGCCCAATACAGAGACAGAACGGTGTATTTCGGAAGGTGTTGATGTACTGTTGCGTCGCAGTGGACATGTAAGGAATATGTCGCTTAGAAGAGTTGTTGATTGTCTAAAGGGAAGGTCTCTCAATCTGTTACCGGCGGACAAAGAGGGTGGCTTTGTCGTTATGTCAAGCGAAGCATATAAATCGCGAACTACTGATGCAGTGCACTCGGTCTTTGACAGGCACGACGAAGTGTCGTTGAAAAAAGTGAAACGTCATGCTATACAGCTATGCGAAAGTTTAAACCTGGACAAGCTTGCTCGGAGTATCAATGGTGACAATAAGCTCTGCTTAGATATATTTTTTAGCGCAAAAACGCACAAGCCTGACTGTCCACTCCGTGTCATTGTTTCGGAGAACGGGGCATGGCAGAAAAATCTAGGAAAGTTTCTCCAGACTCATCTAAACGTGCTCGATATTGACGACCCTTTTCAGGTGAAAGGCTCCGAGCAGGTGATTGACTACTTAAAAGATAGGCGCGGAGGTAGTTTTACTGCCATATCTGTGGACATAAAAGACTTGTACTATTCCATCCCGCATGACGACCTGTTAAGCGATGTCAGAGATTGTATCGAGGCCCATGGTGCCGTCAAATTTCAAAATGCTTCAGGCGTGGCTGTCAGTAGCTTCTTGGAGCTGCTGGACACTTACCTGAATTCCACCTTTGCACAGTTCGAAGACCACATTGTCTCTCAAAGAAACGGGATTTGCATTGGTTCTTGTGTCGCGCCCGTACTAAGCGATATATGCCTTGGTGTCCGGGACCGCAAGATACGGGAACGATGCTCTGAGTTTGGCATAGACGAAGTGTTTAGGTTTGTAGACGATTTTCTCGTAATCTTGAACGACGAAAACGGTTGTGCGAATACGCGAGTGCCCGAAGTTTTGACAATGTTTTCCGAGTGTCTTCGACCGTTGGAGGTGACTCATGAGCGGCCAGCCAACGGCCACATTAGGTTCCTAGATTTAGGACTGTACTTTGGCTCTGATCACGTTTGCTGGGCCTGTGAGCCGAGGGGTAAAAAACCAGTCCTCCCGTATGCCTCAGCGCACTCAAAGCTTGTGAAGAGGGCCATTGTGAAGTCGTGCTTTGTGAGCGCTCTTGAGAAAACATGTGGGCACCGTAAAGAGGAAGCCTTTCGAAGCCAAGTGGGGCGTCTTGAGCAAGCCGGATATCCAGCGCATCTCCTAATTGCTGTTGCAGAGGGCATACTGAAACAATCGCGAAATGGGCCCACCACAAATGAACGTCGAACAAAGGCAGCTGTGATACCATACCTACATGCAGTATCACACAAACTGAAAAGGATAGGAAACAGAGCGGGAATTGATATTTTCTTCTCGGCCCCGAAGAAACTGCATCAGTTGTGCAGAGGAGTAAACTCTGACACCGAACGTGAGCCCGACTGCGTGACGAGGCACCGTCCGCGTCTCGTCGATTGCGAAAAAGATGTCGTATATTCAATTCCCCTGTCGTGCGGCAGCATCTATATAGGCCAAACAGGGAGATGTCTGAACACAAGGCTACAAGAGCACAAAAGGAACCTAAGGGACCCAAACTCAGGGGAACTCGCCTTACACTGTAGCAAGTGCAAAGGCTGCACCCCTGCCCTTGAAAGCACAGTTATTCTTCGTAAGTGTCGGGACACCACCACGAGGTTGATAGCAGAAGCTCTGGCGATATCAAAATGCGCAGATAAGTGTGTCAGCAACCCCTCTGTGTGCCTTAGTGAAAAAGAAATGTCATTTCTGAACGGCAATGATAGGACGAAAGATTGGAGGAACGGGAGACAATTCCGATAATCGTGCCACGAATGCGTGAGGTGATGTGTTGGTTTCTGTTTTTGTTGTTTTGTACCTAGTTCTTATATAGGCTGGCTCAGAGCAATAAAACACAGTTGTTAGTCAGCGCTTGTGTTTGCGTCCTTCTCGTCTCGTATTTGTTACTGCTGCGCTGCAATTTTTCCAGTATACTGTGTGAAAACTTGTATTCCGGCTCAAAACAACGGGATACATCGTTTTAGGTCGAAACTAGCAAGATTCACGAGCATCGATTTTACAAGTCTTCGAAGAGTATACGAGAGAAAGATAAAACTTTTTCTCTCAGAACTGTGCGAAAACTTGTATTCCGGCTCAAAACAACGGGATACATCGTTTTAGATCGAAACTAGCAAGATTCACGAGCATCGATTTTACAAGTCTTCGAAGAGTATACGAGAGAAAGATAAAACTTTTTCTCTCAGAACTGTGCGAAAACTTGTATTCCGGCTCAAAACAACGGGATACATCGTTTTAGATCGAAACTAGCAAGATTCACGAGCATCGATTTTACAAGTCTTCGAAGAGTATACGAGAGAAAGATAAAACTTTTTCTCTCAGAACTGTGCGAAAACTTGTATTCCGGCTCAAAACAACGGGATACACCGTTTTAGATCGAAACTAGCAAGATTCACGACCATCGATTTTACAAGTCCTCGAAGAGTACACGAGAGAACGGTGTAAACTTTTTCTCTCAGAACTGTGCGAAAACTTGTATTCCGGCTCAACACAACGGGATACATCGTTTTAGATCGAAACTAGCAAGATTCACGAGCATCGATTTTACAAGTCTTCGAAGAGTATACGAGAGAAAGATAAAACTTTTTCTCTCAGAACTGTGCGAAAACTTGTATTCCGGCTCAAAACAACGGGATACATCGTTTTAGATCGAAACTAGCAAGATTCAGAAGCATCGATTTTACAAGTCTTCGAAGAGTATACGAGAGAAAGATAAAACTTTTTCTCTCAGAACTGTGCGAAAACTTGTATTCCGGCTCAAAACAACGGGATACATCGTTTTAGATCGAAACTAGCAAGATTCACGAGCATCGATTTTACAAGTCTTCGAAGAGTATACGAGAGAAAGATAAAACTTTTTCCTCAGACCTGTACGAAAACTTGAATTCCGGCTCAAAACAACGGGATACATCGTTTTAGATCGAAACTAGCAAGATTCACGAGCATCGATTTTACAAGTCTTCGAAGAGTATACGAGAGAAAGATAAAACTTTTTCTCTCAGAACTGTGCGAAAACTTGTATTCCGGCTCAAAACAACGGGATACATCGTTTTAGATCGAAACTAGCAAGATTCAGAAGCATCGATTTTACAAGTCTTCGAAGAGTATACGAGAGAAAGATAAAACTTTTTCTCTCAGAACTGTGCGAAAACTTGTATTCCGGCTCAAAACAACGGGATACATCGTTTTAGATCGAAACTAGCAAGATTCACGAGCATCGATTTTACAAGTCTTCGAAGAGTATACGAGAGAAAGATAAAACTTTTTCTCTCAGAACTGTGCGAAAACTTGTATTCCGGCTCAAAACAACGGGATACATCGTTTTAGATCGAAACTAGCAAGATTCAGAAGCATCGATTTTACAAGTCTTCGAAGAGTATACGAGAGAAAGATAAAACTTTTTCTCTCAGAACTGTGCGAAAACTTGTATTCCGGCTCAAAACAACGGGATACATCGTTTTAGATCGAAACTAGCAAGATTCACGAGCATCGATTTTACAAGTCTTCGAAGAGTATACGAGAGAAAGATAAAACTTTTTCTCTCAGAACTGTGTGAAAACTTGTATTCCGGCTCAAAACAACGGGATACATCGTTTTAGGTCGAAACTAGCAAGATTCACGAGCATCGATTTTACAAGTCTTCGAAGAGTATACGAGAGAAAGATAAAACTTTTTCTCTCAGAACTGTGCGAAAACTTGTATTCCGGCTCAAAACAACGGGATACATCGTTTTAGATCGAAACTAGCAAGATTCACGAGCATCGATTTTACAAGTCTTCGAAGAGTATACGAGAGAAAGATAAAACTTTTTCTCTCAGAACTGTGCGAAAACTTGTATTCCGGCTCAAAACAACGGGATACATCGTTTTAGATCGAAACTAGCAAGATTCACGAGCATCGATTTTACAAGTCCTCGAAGAGTACACGAGAGAACGGTGTAAACTTTTTCTCTCAGAACTGTGCGAAAACTTGTATTCCGGCTCAACACAACGGGATACATCGTTTTAGATCGAAACTAGCAAGATTCACGAGCATCGATTTTACAAGTCTTCGAAGAGTATACGAGAGAAAGATAAAACTTTTTCTCTCAGAACTGTGCGAAAACTTGTATTCCGGCTCAAAACAACGGGATACATCGTTTTAGATCGAAACTAGCAAGATTCACGAGCATCGATTTTACATGTCCTCGAAGAGTACACGAGAGAACGGTGTACACTTTTTCTCTCAGAACTGTGCGAAAACTTGTATTCCGGCTCAAAACAACGGGATACATCGTTTTAGATCGAAACTAGCAGGATTCACGAGCATCGATTTTACAAGTCTTCGAAGAGTATACGAGAGAAAGATAAAACTTTTTCTCTCAGAACTGTGCGAAAATTTGTATTCCGGCTCAAAACAACGGGATACATCGTTTTAGATCGAAACTAGCAAGATTCACGAGCATCGATTTTACAAGTCTTCGAAGAGTATACGAGAGAAAGATAAAACTTTTTCTCTCAGAACTGTGCGAAAACTTGTATTCCGGCTCAAAACAACGGGATACATCGTTTTAGATCGAAACTAGCAAGATTCACGAGCATCGATTTTACAAGTCTTCGAAGAGTATACGAGAGAAAGATAAAACTTTTTCTCTCAGAACTGTGCGAAAACTTGTATTCCGGCTCAAAACAACGGGATACATCGTTTTAGATCGAAACTAGCAAGATTCACGAGCATCGATTTTACAAGTCTTCGAAGAGTATACGAGAGAAAGATAAAACTTTTTCTCTCAGAACTGTGCGAAAACTTGTATTCCGGCTCAAAACAACGGGATACATCGTTTTAGATCGAAACTAGCAAGATTCACGAGCATCGATTTTACATGTCCTCGAAGAGTACACGAGAGAACGGTGTAAACTTTTTCTCTCAGAACTGTGCGAAAACTTGTATTCCGGCTCAAAACAACGGGATACATCGTTTTAGATCGAAACTAGCAGGATTCACGAGCATCGATTTTACAAGTCTTCGAAGAGTATACGAGAAAGATAAAACTTTTTCTCTCAGAACTGTGCGAAAACTTGTATTCCGGCTCAAAACAACGGGATACATCGTTTTAGATCGAAACTAGCAAGATTCACGAGCATCGATTTTACAAGTCTTCGAAGAGTATACGAGAGAAAGATAAAACTTTTTCTCTCAGAACTGTGCGAAAACTTGTATTCCGGCTCAAAACAACGGGATACATCGTTTTAGATCGAAACTAGCAAGATTCACGAGCATCGATTTTACAAGTCCTCGAAGAGTACACGAGAGAACGGTGTAAACTTTTTCTCTCAGAACTGTGCGAAAACTTGTATTCCGGCTCAAAACAACGGGATACATCGTTTTAGATCGAAACTAGCAAGATTCACTAGCATCGATTTTACAAGTCTTCGAAGAGTATACGAGAGAAAGATAAAACTTTTTCTCTCAGAACTGTGCGAAAACTTGAATTCCGGCTCAAAACAACGGGATACATCGTTTTAGATCGAAACTAGCAAGATTCACGAGCATCGATTTTACAAGTCTTCGAAGAGTATACGAGAGAAAGATAAAACTTTTTCTCTCAGAACTGTGCGAAAACTTGTATTCCGGCTCAAAACAACGGGATACATCGTTTTAGATCGAAACTAGCAAGATTCACGAGCATCGATTTTACAAGTCTTCGAAGAGTATACGAGAGAAAGATAAAATTTTTTCTCTCAGAACTGTGCGAAAACTTGTATTCCGGCTCAAAACAACGGGATACATCGTTTTAGATCGAAACTAGCAAGATTCACGAGCATCGATTTTACATGTCCTCGAAGAGTACACGAGAGAACGGTGTACACTTTTTCTCTCAGAACTGTGCGAAAACTTGTATTCCGGCTCAAAACAACGGGATACATCGTTTTAGATCGAAACTAGCAGGATTCACGAGCATCGATTTTACAAGTCTTCGAAGAGTATACGAGAGAAAGATAAAACTTTTTCTCTCAGAACTGTGCGAAAATTTGTATTCCGGCTCAAAACAACGGGATACATCGTTTTAGATCGAAACTAGCAAGATTCACGAGCATCGATTTTACAAGTCTTCGAAGAGTATACGAGAGAAAGATAAAACTTTTTCTCTCAGAACTGTGCGAAAACTTGTATTCCGGCTCAAAACAACGGGATACATCGTTTTAGATCGAAACTAGCAAGATTCACGAGCATCGATTTTACAAGTCTTCGAAGAGTATACGAGAGAAAGATAAAACTTTTTCTCTCAGAACTGTGCGAAAACTTGTATTCCGGCTCAAAACAACGGGATACATCGTTTTAGATCGAAACTAGCAAGATTCACGAGCATCGATTTTACAAGTCTTCGAAGAGTATACGAGAGAAAGATAAAACTTTTTCTCTCAGAACTGTGCGAAAACTTGTATTCCGGCTCAAAACAACGGGATACATCGTTTTAGATCGAAACTAGCAAGATTCACGAGCATCGATTTTACATGTCCTCGAAGAGTACACGAGAGAACGGTGTAAACTTTTTCTCTCAGAACTGTGCGAAAACTTGTATTCCGGCTCAAAACAACGGGATACATCGTTTTAGATCGAAACTAGCAGGATTCACGAGCATCGATTTTACAAGTCTTCGAAGAGTATACGAGAAAGATAAAACTTTTTCTCTCAGAACTGTGCGAAAACTTGTATTCCGGCTCAAAACAACGGGATACATCGTTTTAGATCGAAACTAGCAAGATTCACGAGCATCGATTTTACAAGTCTTCGAAGAGTATACGAGAGAAAGATAAAACTTTTTCTCTCAGAACTGTGCGAAAACTTGTATTCCGGCTCAAAACAACGGGATACATCGTTTTAGATCGAAACTAGCAAGATTCACGAGCATCGATTTTACAAGTCCTCGAAGAGTACACGAGAGAACGGTGTAAACTTTTTCTCTCAGAACTGTGCGAAAACTTGTATTCCGGCTCAAAACAACGGGATACATCGTTTTAGATCGAAACTAGCAAGATTCACTAGCATCGATTTTACAAGTCTTCGAAGAGTATACGAGAGAAAGATAAAACTTTTTCTCTCAGAACTGTGCGAAAACTTGAATTCCGGCTCAAAACAACGGGATACATCGTTTTAGATCGAAACTAGCAAGATTCACGAGCATCGATTTTACAAGTCTTCGAAGAGTATACGAGAGAAAGATAAAACTTTTTCTCTCAGAACTGTGCGAAAACTTGTATTCCGGCTCAAAACAACGGGATACATCGTTTTAGATCGAAACTAGCAAGATTCACGAGCATCGATTTTACAAGTCTTCGAAGAGTATACGAGAGAAAGATAAAATTTTTTCTCTCAGAACTGTGCGAAAACTTGTATTCCGGCTCAAAACAACGGGATACATCGTTTTAGATCGAAACTAGCAAGATTCACGAGCATCGATTTTACAAGTCTTCGAACAGTATACGAGAGAAAGATAAAACTTTTTCTCTCAGAACTGTGCGAAAACTTGTATTCCGGCTCAAAACAACGGGATACACCGTTTTAGATCGAAACTAGCAAGATTCACGACCATCGATTTTACAAGTCCTCGAAGAGTACACGAGAGAACGGTGTAAACTTTTTCTCTCAGAACTGTGCGAAAACTTGTATTCCGGCTCAACACAACGGGATACATCGTTTTAGATCGAAACTAGCAAGATTCACGAGCATCGATTTTACAAGTCTTCGAAGAGTATACGAGAGAAAGATAAAACTTTTTCTCTCAGAACTGTGCGAAAACTTGTATTCCGGCTCAAAACAACGGGATACATCGTTTTAGATCGAAACTAGCAAGATTCAGAAGCATCGATTTTACAAGTCTTCGAAGAGTATACGAGAGAAAGATAAAACTTTTTCTCTCAGAACTGTGCGAAAACTTGTATTCCGGCTCAAAACAACGGGATACATCGTTTTAGATAGAAACTAGCAAGATTCACGAGCATCGATTTTACAAGTCTTCGAAGAGTATACGAGAGAAAGATAAAACTTTTTCTCTCAGAACTGTGCGAAAACTTGTATTCCGGCTCAAAACAACGGGATACATCGTTTTAGATCGAAACTAGCAAGATTCACGAGCATCGATTTTACAAGTCTTCGAAGAGTATACGAGAGAAAGATAAAACTTTTTCTCTCAGAACTGTGCGAAAACTTGTATTCCGGCTCAAAACAACGGGATACACCGTTTTAGATCGAAACTAGCAAGATTCACGACCATCGATTTTACAAGTCCTCGAAGAGTACACGAGAGAACGGTGTAAACTTTTTCTCTCAGAACTGTGCGAAAACTTGTATTCCGGCTCAACACAACGGGATACATCGTTTTAGATCGAAACTAGCAAGATTCACGAGCATCGATTTTACAAGTCTTCGAAGAGTATACGAGAGAAAGATAAAACTTTTTCTCTCAGAACTGTGCGAAAACTTGTATTCCGGCTCAAAACAACGGGATACATCGTTTTAGATCGAAACTAGCAAGATTCAGAAGCATCGATTTTACAAGTCTTCGAAGAGTATACGAGAGAAAGATAAAACTTTTTCTCTCAGAACTGTGCGAAAACTTGTATTCCGGCTCAAAACAACGGGATACATCGTTTTAGATCGAAACTAGCAAGATTCACGAGCATCGATTTTACAAGTCTTCGAAGAGTATACGAGAGAAAGATAAAACTTTTTCTCTCAGAACTGTGCGAAAACTTGTATTCCGGCTCAAAACAACGGGATACATCGTTTTAGATCGAAACTAGCAAGATTCACGAGCATCGATTTTACAAGTCTTCGAAGAGTATACGAGAGAAAGATAAAACTTTTTCTCTCAGAACTGTGCGAAAACTTGTATTCCGGCTCAAAACAACGGGATACATCGTTTTAGATCGAAACTAGCAAGATTCACGAGCATCGATTTTACAAGTCCTTGAAGAGTACACGAGAGAACGGTGTAAACTTTTTCTCTCAGAACTGTGTGAAAACTTGTATTCCGGCTCAAAACAACGGGATACATCGTTTTAGGTCGAAACTAGCAAGATTAACGAGCATCGATTTTACAAGTCTTCGAAGAGTATACGAGAGAAAGATAAAACTTTTTCTCTCAGAACTGTGCGAAAACTTGTATTCCGGCTCAAAACAACGGGATACATCGTTTTAGATCGAAACTAGCAAGATTCACGAGCATCGATTTTACAAGTCTTCGAAGAGTATACGAGAGAAAGATAAAACTTTTTCTCTCAGAACTGTGCGAAAACTTGTATTCCGGCTCAAAACAACGGGATACATCGTTTTAGATCGAAACTAGCAAGATTCACGAGCATCGATTTTACAAGTCCTCGAAGAGTACACGAGAGAACGGTGTAAACTTTTTCTCTCAGAACTGTGCGAAAACTTGTATTCCGGCTCAACACAACGGGATACATCGTTTTAGATCGAAACTAGCAAGATTCACGAGCATCGATTTTACAAGTCTTCGAAGAGTATACGAGAGAAAGATAAAACTTTTTCTCTCAGAACTGTGCGAAAACTTGTATTCCGGCTCAAAACAACGGGATACATCGTTTTAGATCGAAACTAGCAAGATTCACGAGCATCGATTTTACATGTCCTCGAAGAGTACACGAGAGAACGGTGTAAACTTTTTCTCTCAGAACTGTGCGAAAACTTGTATTCCGGCTCAAAACAACGGGATACATCGTTTTAGAACGAAACTAACAGGATTCACGAGCATCGATTTTACAAGTCTTCGAAGAGTATACGAGAGAAAGATAAAACTTTTTCTCTCAGAACTGTGCGAAAACTTGTATTCCGGCTCAAAACAACGGGATACATCGTTTTAGATCGAAACTAGCAAGATTCACGAGCATCGATTTTACAAGTCTTCGAAGAGTATACGAGAGAAAGATAAAACTTTTTCTCTCAGAACTGTGCGAAAACTTGTATTCCGGCTCAAAACAACGGGATACATCGTTTTAGATCGAAACTAGCAAGATTCACGAGCATCGATTTTACAAGTCTTCGAAGAGTATACGAGAGAAAGATAAAACTTTTTCTCTCAGAACTGTGCGAAAACTTGTATTCCGGCTCAAAACAACGGGATACATCGTTTTAGATCGAAACTAGCAAGATTCACGAGCATCGATTTTACAAGTCTTCGAAGAGTATACGAGAGAAAGATAAAACTTTTTCTCTCAGAACTGTGCGAAAACTTGTATTCCGGCTCAAAACAACGGGATACATCGTTTTAGATCGAAACTAGCAAGATTCACGAGCATCGATTTTACATGTCCTCGAAGAGTACACGAGAGAACGGTGTAAACTTTTTCTCTCAGAACTGTGCGAAAACTTGTATTCCGGCTCAAAACAACGGGATACATCGTTTTAGATCGAAACTAGCAGGATTCACGAGCATCGATTTTACAAGTCTTCGAAGAGTATACGAGAGAAAGATAAAACTTTTTCTCTCAGAACTGTGCGAAAACTTGTATTCCGGCTCAAAACAACGGGATACATCGTTTTAGATCGAAACTAGCAAGATTCACGAGCATCGATTTTACAAGTCTTCGAAGAGTATACGAGAGAAAGATAAAACTTTTTCTCTCAGAACTGTGCGAAAACTTGTATTCCGGCTCAAAACAACGGGATACATCGTTTTAGATCGAAACTAGCAAGATTCACGAGCATCGATTTTACAAGTCCTCGAAGAGTACACGAGAGAACGGTGTAAACTTTTTCTCTCAGAACTGTGCGAAAACTTGTATTCCGGCTCAAAACAACGGGATACATCGTTTTAGATCGAAACTAGCAAGATTCACGAGCATCGATTTTACAAGTCTTCGAAGAGTATACGAGAGAAAGATAAAACTTTTTCTCTCAGAACTGTGCGAAAACTTGTATTCCGGCTCAAAACAACGGGATACATCGTTTTAGATCGAAACTAGCAAGATTCACGAGCATCGATTTTACAAGTCTTCGAAGAGTATACGAGAGAAAGATAAAACTTTTTCTCTCAGAACTGTGCGAAAACTTGTATTCCGGCTCAAAACAACGGGATACATCGTTTTAGATCGAAACTAGCAAGATTCACGAGCATCGATTTTACAAGTCTTCGAACAGTATACGAGAGAAAGATAAAACTTTTTCTCTCAGAACTGTGCGAAAACTTGTATTCCGGCTCAAAACAACGGGATACATCGTTTAGATCGAAACTAGCAAGATTCACGAGCATCGATTTTACAAGTCTTCGAAGAGTATACGAGGAGAAAGATAAAACTTTTTCTCTCAGAACTGTGCGAAAACTTGTATTCCGGCTCAAAACAACGGGATACATTGTTTTAGATCGAAACTAGCAAGATTCACGAGCATCGATTTTACAAGTCCTCGAAGAGTACACGAGAGAACGGTGTAAACTTTTTCTCTCAGAACTGTGCGAAAACTTGTATTCCGGCTCAAAACAACGGGATACATCGTTTTAGATCGAAACTAGCAAGATTCACGAGCATCGATTTTATAAGTCTTCGAAGAGTATACGAGAGAAAGATAAAACTTTTTCTCTCAGAACTGTGCGAAAACTTGTATTCCGGCTCAAAACAACGGGATACATCGTTTTAGATCGAAACTAGCAAGATTCACGAGCATCGATTTTACAAGTCCTCGAAGAGTACACGAGAGAACGGTGTAAACTTTTTCTCTCAGAACTGTGCGAAAACTTGTATTCCGGCTCAAAACAACGGGATACATCGTTTTAGATCGAAACTAGCAAGATTCACGAGCATCGATTTTACAAGTCTTCGAAGAGTATACGAGAGAAAGATAAAACTTTTTCTCTCAGAACTGTGCGAAAACTTGTATTCCGGCTCAAAACAACGGGATACATCGTTTTAGATCGAAACAAGCAAGATTCACGAGCATCGATTTTACAAGTCCTCGAAGAGTATACGAGAGAAAGATAAAACTTTTTCTCTCAGAACTGTGCGAAAACTTGTATTCCGGCTCAAAACAACGGGATACATCGTTTTAGATCGAAACTAGCAAGATTCACGAGCATCGATTTTACAAGTCTTCGAAGAGTATACGAGAGAAAGATAAAACTTTTTCTCTCAGAACTGTGCGAAAACTTGTATTCCGGCTCAAAACAACGGGATACATCGTTTTAGATACAAACTAGCAAGATTCACGAGCATCGATTTTACAAGTCCTCGAAGAGTATACGAGAGAAAGATAAAACTTTTTCTCTCAGAACTGTGCGAAAACTTGTATTCCGGCTCAAAACAACGGTATACATCGTTTTAGATCGAAACTAGCAAGATTCACGAGCATCGATTTTACAAGTCTTCGAAGAGTATACGAGAGAAAGATAAAACTTTTTCTCTCAGAACTGCGCGAAAACTTGCATTCCGGCTCAAAACAACGGGATACATTGTTTTAGATCGAAACTAGCAAGATTCACGAGCATCGATTTTACAAGTCCTCGAAGAGTATACGAAAGATAAAACTTTTTCTCTCAGAACTGTGCGAAAACTTGTATTCCGGCTCAAAACAACGGGATACATTGTTTTAGATCGAAACTAGCAAGATTCACGAGCATCGATTTTACAAGTCCTCGAAGAGTACACGAGAGAACGGTGTAAACTTTTTCTCTCAGAACTGTGCGAAAACTTGTATTCCGGCTCAAAACAACGGGATACATCGTTTTAGATCGAAACTAGCAAGATTCACGAGCATCGATTTTACAAGTCCTCGAAGAGTACACGAGAGAACGGTGTAAACTTTTTCTCTCAGAACTGTGCGAAAACTTGTATTCCGGCTCAAAACAACGGGATACATCGTTTTAGATCGAAACTAGCAAGATTCACGAGCATCGATTTTACAAGTCTTCGAAGAGTATACAAGAGAAAGATAAAACTTTTTCTCTCAGAACTGTGCGAAAACTTGTATTCCGGCTCAAAACAACGGGATACATCGTTTTAGATCGAAACTAGCAAGATTCACGAGCATCGATTTTACAAGTCCTCGAAGAGTATACGAGAGAAAGATAAAACTTTTTCTCTCAGAACTGTGCGAAAACTTGTATTCCGGCTCAAAACAACGGGATACATCGTTTTAGGTTGAAACTAGCAAGATTCACGAGCATCGATTTTACAAGTCTTCGAAGAGTATACGAAAGAAAGGTGTAAACTTTTTCTCTCAGAACTGCGCGAAAACATGTATTCCGGCTCAAAACAACGGGATACATCATTTTAGTTCGAAACTAGCAAGATTCACGAGCATCGATTTTACAAGTCGTCGAAGAGTAGACGAGAGAATGGTGCAAACTTTTTCTCTCAGAACTGTGCGAAAACTTGTATTCCGGCTCAAAACAACGGGATACATCGTTTTAGGTCGAAACTAGCAAGATTCACGAGCATCGATTTTACAAGTCGTCGAAGAGTAGACGAGAGAAAGGTGTAAACTTTTTCTCTCAGAACTGCGCGAAAAGTTGTATTCCGGCTCAAAACAACGGGATACATCGTTTTAGATCGAAACTAGCAAGATTAACGAGCATCGATTTTACAAGTCTTCGAAGAGTATACGAGAGAAAGATAAAACTTTTTCTCTCAGAACTGTGCGAAAACTTGTATTCCGGCTCAAAACAACGGGATACATCGTTTTAGGTCGAAACTAGCAAGATTCACGAGCATCGATTTTACAAGTCGTCGAAGAGTAGACGAGAGAAAGATAAAACTTTTTCTCTCAGAACTGTGCGAAAACTTGTATTCCGGCTCAAAACAACGGGATACATCGTTTTAGATCGAAACTAGCAAGATTCACGAGCATCGATTTTACAAGTCTTCGAACAGTATACGAGAGAAAGATAAAACTTTTTCTCTCAGAACATTGCGAAAACTTGTATTCCGGCTCAAAACAACGGGATACATCGTTTTAGATCGAAACTAGCAAGATTCACGAGCATCCATTTTACAAGAGTTCGAAGAGTATACGAGAGAACGGTGTAAACTTTTTCTCTCAGAACTGTGCGAAAACTTGTATTCCGGCTCAAAACAACGGGATACATCGTTTTAGATCGAAACTAGCAAGATTCACGAGCATCGATTTTACAAGACCTCGAAGAGTACACGAGAGAACGGTGTAAACTTTTTCTCTCAGAACTGTGCGAAAACTTGTATTCCGGCTCAAAACAACGGGATACATCGTTTTAGATCGAAACTAGCAAGATTCACGAGCATCGATTTTACAAGTCTTCGAAGAGTATACGAGAGAAAGATAAAACTTTTTCTCTCAGAACTGTGCGAAAACTTGTATTCCGGCTCAAAACAACGGGATACATCGTTTTAGATCGAAAGTAGCAAGATTCACGAGCATCAATTTTACAAGTCCTCGAAGAGTACACGAGAGAACGGTGTAAACTTTTTCTCTCAGAACTGTGCGAAAACTTGTATTCCGGCTCAAAACAACGGGATACATTGTTTTAGATCGAAACTAGCAAGATTCACGAGCATCGATTTTACAAGTCCTCGAAGAGTACACGAGAGAACGGTGTAAACTTTTTCTCTCAGAACTGTGCGAAAACTTGTATTCCGGCTCAAAACAACGGGATACATCGTTTTAGATCGAAACTAGCAAGATTCACGAGCATCGATTTTATAAGTCTTCGAAGAGTATACGAGAGAAAGATAAAACTTTTTCTCTCAGAACTGTGCGAAAACTTGTATTCCGGCTCAAAACAACGGGATACATCGTTTTAGATCGAAACTAGCAAGATTCACGAGCATCGATTTTACAAGTCCTCGAAGAGTACACGAGAGAACGGTGTAAACTTTTTCTCTCAGAACTGTGCGAAAACTTGTATTCCGGCTCAAAACAACGGGATACATCGTTTTAGATCGAAACTAGCAAGATTCACGAGCATCGATTTTACAAGTCTTCGAAGAGTATACAAGAGAAAGATAAAACTTTTTCTCTCAGAACTGTGCGAAAACTTGTATTCCGGCTCAAAACAACGGGATACATCGTTTTAGATCGAAACTAGCAAGATTCACGAGCATCGATTTTACAAGTCCTCGAAGAGTATACGAGAGAAAGATAAAACTTTTTCTCTCAGAACTGTGCGAAAACTTGTATTCCGGCTCAAAACAACGGGATACATCGTTTTAGG
Organism: Amblyomma americanum; assembly: GCF_052857255.1. Taxonomy (NCBI): domain Eukaryota; kingdom Metazoa; phylum Arthropoda; class Arachnida; order Ixodida; family Ixodidae; genus Amblyomma; species Amblyomma americanum. Next base: position 29,046 of record NW_027526652.1, on the reverse strand, counting down.
TTGAAACTAGCAAGATTCACGAGCATCGATTTTACAAGTCTTCGAAGAGTATACGAAAGAAAGGTGTAAACTTTTTCTCTCAGAACTGCGCGAAAACATGTATTCCGGCTCAAAACAACGGGATACATCATTTTAGTTCGAAACTAGCAAGATTCACGAGCATCGATTTTACAAGTCGTCGAAGAGTAGACGAGAGAATGGTGCAAACTTTTTCTCTCAGAACTGTGCGAAAACTTGTATTCCGGCTCAAAACAACGGGATACATCGTTTTAGGTCGAAACTAGCAAGATTCACGAGCATCGATTTTACAAGTCGTCGAAGAGTAGACGAGAGAAAGGTGTAAACTTTTTCTCTCAGAACTGCGCGAAAAGTTGTATTCCGGCTCAAAACAACGGGATACATCGTTTTAGATCGAAACTAGCAAGATTAACGAGCATCGATTTTACAAGTCTTCGAAGAGTATACGAGAGAAAGATAAAACTTTTTCTCTCAGAACTGTGCGAAAACTTGTATTCCGGCTCAAAACAACGGGATACATCGTTTTAGGTCGAAACTAGCAAGATTCACGAGCATCGATTTTACAAGTCGTCGAAGAGTAGACGAGAGAAAGATAAAACTTTTTCTCTCAGAACTGTGCGAAAACTTGTATTCCGGCTCAAAACAACGGGATACATCGTTTTAGATCGAAACTAGCAAGATTCACGAGCATCGATTTTACAAGTCTTCGAAAAGTATACGAGAGAAAGATAAAACTTTTTCTCTCAGAACATTGCGAAAACTTGTATTCCTGCTCAAAACAACGGGATACATCGTTTTAGATCGAAACTAGCAAGATTCACGAGCATCCATTTTACAAGAGTTCGAAGAGTATACGAGAGAACGGTGTAAACTTTTTCTCTCAGAACTGTGCGAAAACTTGTATTCCGGCTCAAAACAACGGGATACATCGTTTTAGATCGAAACTAGCAAGATTCACGAGCATCGATTTTACAAGACCTCGAAGAGTACACGAGAGAACGGTGTAAACTTTTTCTCTCAGAACTGTGCGAAAACTTGTATTCCGGCTCAAAACAACGGGATACATCGTTTTAGATCGAAACTAGCAAGATTCACGAGCATCGATTTTACAAGTCTTCGAAGAGTATACGAGAGAAAGATAAAACTTTTTCTCTCAGAACTGTGCGAAAACTTGTATTCCGGCTCAAAACAACGGGATACATCGTTTTAGATCGAAAGTAGCAAGATTCACGAGCATCAATTTTACAAGTCCTCGAAGAGTACACGAGAGAACGGTGTAAACTTTTTCTCTCAGAACTGTGCGAAAACTTGTATTCCGGCTCAAAACAACGGGATACATCGTTTTAGATCGAAACTAGCAAGATTCACGAGCATCGATTTTACAAGTCTTCGAAGAGTATACGAGAGAAAGATAAAACTTTTTCTCTCAGAACTGTGCGAAAACTTGTATTCCGGCTCAAAACAACGGGATACATCGTTTTAGATCGAAACTAGCAAGATTCACGAGCATCAATTTTACAAGTCTTCGAAGAGTATACGAGAGAAAGATAAAACTTTTTCTCTCAGAACTGTGCGAAAACTTGTATTCCGGCTCAAACCAACGGGATACATCGTTTTAGATCGAAACTAGCAAGATTCACGAGCATCGATTTTACAAGTCTTCGAAGAGTATACGAGAGAAAGATAAAACTTTTTCTCTCAGAACTGTGCGAAAACTTGTATTCCGGCTCAAAACAACGGGATACGTCGTTTTAGATCGAAACTAGCAAGATTCACGAGCATCGATTTTACAAGTCTTCGAAGAGTATACGAGAGAAAGATAAAACTTTTTCTCTCAGAACTGTGCGAAAACTTGTATTCCGGCTCAAAACAACGGGATACATCGTTTTAGATCGAAACTAGCAAGATTCACGAGCATCAATTTTACAAGTCCTCGAAGAGTACACGAGAGAACGGTGTAAACTTTTTCTCTCAGAACTGTGCGAAAACTTGTATTCCGGCTCAAAACAACGGGATACATCGTTTTAGATCGAAACTAGCAAGATTCACGAGCATCGATTTTACAAGTCTTCGAAGAGTATACGAGAGAAAGATAAAACTTTTTCTCTCAGAACTGTGCGAAAACTTGTATTCCGGCTCAAAACAACGGGATACATCGTTTTAGATCGAAACTAGCAAGATTCACGAGCATCGATTTTACAAGACCTCGAAGAGTACACGAGAGAACGGTGTAAACTTTTTCTCTTAGAACTGTGCGAAAACGTATTCCGGCTCAAAACAACGGCATACATCGTTTTAGATCGAAACTAGCAAGATTCACGAGCATCGATTTTACAAGTTTTCGAAGAGTATACGAGAGAAAGATAAAACTTTTTCTCTCAGAACTGTGAGAAAACTTGCATTCCGGCTCAAAACAACGGGATACATTGTTTTAGATCGAAACTAGCAAGTTTCACGAGCATCAATATTACAAGTCTTCGAAGAGTATACGAGAGAAAGCTAAAACTTTTTCTCTCAGAACTGTGCGAAAACTTGTATTCCGGCTCAAAACAACGGGATACATCGTTTTAGATCGAAACTAGCAAGATGCACGAGCATCGATTTTACAAGTCCTCGAAGAGTACACGAGAGAAAGATAAAACTTTTTCTCTCAGAACTGTGCGAAAACTTGTATTCCGGCTCAAAACAACGGGATACATCGTTTTAGATCGAAACTAGCAAGATTTACGAGCATCGATTTTACAAGTCCTTGAAGAGTACACGAGAGAACGGTGTAAACTTTTTCTCTCAGAACTGTGCGAAAACTTGTATTCCGGCTCAAAACAACGGGATACATCGTTTTAGATCGAAACTAGCAAGATTCACGAGCATCGATTTTACAAGACCTCGAAGAGTACACGAGAGAAAGGTGCAAACTTTTTCTCTCAGCACTGTGCGAAAACTTGTTTTCTGGCTCAAAACAACGGGATACATCGTTTTAGGTTGAAAGTAGCAAGATTCACGAGCATCAATTTTACAAGTCCTCGAAGAGTACACGAGAGAACGGTGTAAACTTTTTCTCTCAGAACTGTGCGAAAACTTGTATTCCGGCTCAAAACAACGGGATACATCGTTTTAGATCGAAACTAGCAAGATTCACGAGCATCGATTTTACAAGTCTTCGAAGAGTATACGAGAGAAAGATAAAACTTTTTCTCTCAGAACTGTGCGAAAACTTGTATTCCGGCTCAAAACAACGGGATACATCGTTTTAGATCGAAACTAGCAAGATTCACGAGCATCAATTTTACAAGTCTTCGAAGAGTATACGAGAGAAAGATAAAACTTTTTCTCTCAGAACTGTGCGAAAACTTGTATTCCGGCTCAAACCAACGGGATACATCGTTTTAGATCGAAACTAGCAAGATTCACGAGCATCGATTTTACAAGTCTTCGAAGAGTATACGAGAGAAAGATAAAACTTTTTCTCTCAGAACTGTGCGAAAACTTGTATTCCGGCTCAAAACAACGGGATACGTCGTTTTAGATCGAAACTAGCAAGATTCACGAGCATCGATTTTACAAGTCTTCGAAGAGTATACGAGAGAAAGATAAAACTTTTTCTCTCAGAACTGTGCGAAAACTTGTATTCCGGCTCAAAACAACGGGATACATCGTTTTAGATCGAAACTAGCAAGATTCACGAGCATCAATTTTACAAGTCCTCGAAGAGTACACGAGAGAACGGTGTAAACTTTTTCTCTCAGAACTGTGCGAAAACTTGTATTCCGGCTCAAAACAACGGGATACATCGTTTTAGATCGAAACTAGCAAGATTCACGAGCATCGATTTTACAAGTCTTCGAAGAGTATACGAGAGAAAGATAAAACTTTTTCTCTCAGAACTGTGCGAAAACTTGTATTCCGGCTCAAAACAACGGGATACATCGTTTTAGATCGAAACTAGCAAGATTCACGAGCATCGATTTTACAAGACCTCGAAGAGTACACGAGAGAACGGTGTAAACTTTTTCTCTTAGAACTGTGCGAAAACGTATTCCGGCTCAAAACAACGGCATACATCGTTTTAGATCGAAACTAGCAAGATTCACGAGCATCGATTTTACAAGTCTTCGAAGAGTATACGAGAGAAAGATAAAACTTTTTCTCTCAGAACTGTGAGAAAACTTGCATTCCGGCTCAAAACAACGGGATACATTGTTTTAGATCGAAACTAGCAAGTTTCACGAGCATCAATTTTACAAGTCTTCGAAGAGTATACGAGAGAAAGCTAAAACTTTTTCTCTCAGAACTGTGCGAAAACTTGTATTCCGGCTCAAAACAACGGGATACATCGTTTTAGATCGAAACTAGCAAGATGCACGAGCATCGATTTTACAAGTCCTCGAAGAGTACACGAGAGAAAGATAAAACTTTTTCTCTCAGAACTGTGCGAAAACTTGTATTCCGGCTCAAAACAACGGGATACATCGTTTTAGATCGAAACTAGCAAGATTTACGAGCATCGATTTTACAAGTCCTTGAAGAGTACACGAGAGAACGGTGTAAACTTTTTCTCTCAGAACTGTGCGAAAACTTGTATTCCGGCTCAAAACAACGGGATACATCGTTTTAGATCGAAACTAGCAAGATTCACGAGCATCGATTTTACAAGACCTCGAAGAGTACACGAGAGAAAGGTGCAAACTTTTTCTCTCAGCACTGTGCGAAAACTTGTTTTCTGGCTCAAAACAACGGGATACATCGTTTTAGGTTGAAACTAGCAAGATTCACGAGCATCGATTTTACAAATCGTCGAAGTGTAGACGAGAGAAAGGTGTAAACTTTTTCTCTCAGAACTGCGCGAAAACATGTATTCCGGCTCAAAACAACGGGATACATCGTTTTAGATCGAAACTAGCAAGATTCACGAGCATCGATTTTACAAGTCTTCGAAGAGTATACGAAAGAAAGGTGTAAACTTTTTCTCTCAGAACTGCGCGAAAACTTGGATTCCGGCTCAAAACAACGGGATACATCATTTTAGTTCGAAACTAGCAAGATTCACGAGCATCGATTTTAAGAGTCGTCGAAGAGTAGACGAGAGAATGGTGTAAACTTTTTCTCTCAGAACTGCGCGAAAAGTTGTATTCCGGCTCAAAACAACGGGATACATCGTTTTAAATCGAAACTAGCAAGATTCACGAGCATCGATTTTACAAGTCCTCGAAGAGTACACGAGAGAACGGTGTAAACTTTTTCTCTCAGAACTGTGCGAAAACTTGTATTCCGGCTCAAAACAACGGGATACATCGTTTTAGATCGAAACTAGCAAGATTCACGAGCATCGATTTTACAAGTCTTCGAAGAGTATACGAGAGAAAGATAAAACTTTTTCTCTCAGAACTGTGCGAAAACTTGTATTCCGGCTCAAAACAACGGGATACATTGTTTTAGATCGAAACTAGCAAGATTCACGAGCATCGATTTTACAAGACCTCGAAGAGTACACGAGAGAACGGTGTAAACTTTTTCTCTTAGAACTGTGCGAAAACGTATTCCGGCTCAGAACAACGGCATACATCGTTTTAGATCGAAACTAGCAAGATTCACGAGCATCGATTTTACAAGTCTTCGAAGAGTATACGAGAGAAAGATAAAACTTTTTCTCTCAGAACTGTGCGAAAACTTGTATTCCGGCTCAAAACAACGGGATACATCGTTTTAGATCAAAACTAGCAAGATTCACGAGCATCGATTTTACAAGTCCTCGAAGAGTACACGAGAGAACGGTGTAAACTTTTTCTCTCAGAACTGCGCGAAAACATGTATTCCGGCTCAAAACAACGGGATACATCGTTTTAGATCGAAACTAGCAAGATTCACGAGCATCGATTTTACAAGTCTTCGAAGAGTATACGAAAGAAAGGTGTAAACTTTTTCTCTCAGAACTGCGCGAAAACTTGGATTCCGGCTCAAAACAACGGGATACATCATTTTAGTTCGAAACTAGCAAGATTCACGAGCATCGATTTTAAGAGTCGTCGAAGAGTAGACGAGAGAATGGTGTAAACTTTTTCTCTCAGAACTGCGCGAAAAGTTGTATTCCGGCTCAAAACAACGGGATACATCGTTTTAGATCGAAACTAGCAAGATTCACGAGCATCGATTTTACAAGTCCTCGAAGAGTACACGAGAGAACGGTGTAAACTTTTTCTCTCAGAACTGTGCGAAAACTTGTATTCCGGCTCAAAACAACGGGATACATCGTTTTAGATCGAAACTAGCAAGATTCACGAGCATCGATTTTACAAGTCTTCGAAGAGTATACGAGAGAAAGATAAAACTTTTTCTCTCAGAACTGTGCGAAAACTTGTATTCCGGCTCAAAACAACGGGATACATCGTTTTAGATCGAAACTAGCAAGATTCACGACAATCGATTTTACAAGACCTCGAAGAGTACACGAGAGAACGGTGTAAACTTTTTCTCTTAGAACTGTGCGAAAACGTATTCCGGCTCAAAACAACGGCATACATCGTTTTAGATCGAAACTAGCAAGATTCACGAGCATCGATTTTACAAGTCTTCGAAGAGTATACGAGAGAAAGATAAAACTTTTTCTCTCAGAACTGTGAGAAAACTTGCATTCCGGCTCAAAACAACGGGATACATTGTTTTAGATCGAAACTAGCAAGTTTCACGAGCATCAATTTTACAAGTCTTCGAAGAGTATACGAGAGAAAGCTAAAACTTTTTCTCTCAGAACTGTGCGAAAACTTGTATTCCGGCTCAAAACAACGGGATACAACGTTTTAGATCGAAACTAGCAAGATGCACGAGCATCGATTTTACAAGTCCTCGAAGAGTACACGAGAGAACGGTGTAAACTTTTTCTCTCAGAACTGTGCGAAAACTTTTATTCCGGCTCAAAACAACGGGATACATCGTTTTAGGTCGAAACTAGCAAGATTCACGAGCATCGATTTTACAAGTCCTCGAAGAGTATACGAGAGAAAGATAAAACTTTTTCTCTCAGAACTGTGCGAAAACTTGTATTCCGGCTCAAAACAACGGGATACATCGTTTTAGATCGAAACTAGCAAGATTTACGAGCATCGATTTTACAAGTCCTTGAAGAGTACACGAGAGAACGGTGTAAACTTTTTCTCTCAGAACTGTGCGAAAACTTGTATTCCGGCTCAAAACAACGGGATACATCGTTTTAGATCGAAACTAGCAAGATTCACGAGCATCGATTTTACAAGACCTCGAAGAGTACACGAGAGAAAGGTGCAAACTTTTTCTCTCAGCACTGTGCGAAAACTTGTTTTCTGGCTCAAAACAACGGGATACATCGTTTTAGGTTGAAACTAGCAAGATTCACGAGCATCGATTTTACAAGTCGTCGAAGTGTAGACGAGAGAAAGGTGTAAACTTTTTCTCTCAGAACTGCGCGAAAACATGTATTCCGGCTCAAAACAACGGGATACATCGTTTTAGATCGAAACTAGCAAGATTCACGAGCATCGATTTTACAAGTCTTCGAAGAGTATACGAAAGAAAGGTGTAAACTTTTTCTCTCAGAACTGCGCGAAAACTTGGATTCCGGCTCAAAACAACGGAATACATCATTTTAGTTCGAAACTAGCAAGATTCACGAGCATCGATTTTAAGAGTCGTCGAAGAGTAGACGAGAGAATGGTGTAAACTTTTTCTCTCAGAACTGCGCGAAAAGTTGTATTCCGGCTCAAAACAACGGGATACATCGTTTTAGATCGAAACTAGCAAGATTCACGAGCATCGATTTTACAAGTCCTCGAAGAGTACACGAGAGAACGGTGTAAACTTTTTCTCTCAGAACTGTGCGAAAACTTGTATTCCGGCTCAAAAAAACGGGATACATCGTTTTAGATCGAAACTAGCAAGATTCACGAGCATCGATTTTACAAGTCTTCGAAGAGTATACGAGAGAAAGATAAAACTTTTTCTCTCAGAACTGTGCGAAAACTTGTATTCCGGCTCAAAACAACGGGATACATCGTTTTAGATCGAAACTAGCAAGATTCACGAGCATCGATTTTACAAGTCTTCGAAGAGTATACGAGAGAAAGATAAAACTTTTTCTCTCAGAACTGTCCGAAAACTTGCATTCCGGCTCAAAACAACGGGATACATTGTTTTAGATCGAAACTAGCAAGATTCACGAGCATCGATTTTACAAGTCTTCGAAGAGTATACGAGAGAAAGATAAAACTTTTTCTCTCAGAACTGTTCGAAAACTTGTATTCCGGCTCAAAACAACGGGATACATCGTTTTAGATCGAAACTAGCAAGATTCACGAGCATCAATTTTACAAGTCCTCGAAGAGTACACGAGAGAACGGTGTGAACTTTTTCTCAGAACTGTGCGAAAACTTGTATTCCGGCTCAAAACAACGGGATACATCGTTTTAGATCGAAACTAGCAAGATTCACGAGCATCGATTTTACAAGTCCTCGAAGAGTATACGAGAGAAAGATAAAACATTTTCTCTCAGAACTATGCCAAAACTTGTATTCCGGCTCAAAACAACGGGATACATCGTTTTAGATCGAAACTAGCAAGATTCACGAGCATCGATTTTACAAGTCTTCGAAGAGTATACGAGAGAAAGATAAAACTTTTTCTCTCAGAACTGTGCGAAAACTTGCATTCCGGCTCAAAACAACGGGATACATTGTTTTAGATCGAAACTAGCAAGATTCACGAGCATCGATTTTACAAGTCCTCGAAGAGTATACGAGAGAAAGATAAAACTTTCTCTCTCAGAACTGTGCGAAAACTTGTATTCCGGCTCAAAACAACGGGATACATCGTTTTAGATCGAAACTAGCAAGATTCACGAGCATCGATTTTACAAGTCCTCGAAGAGTACACGAGAGAACGGTGTAAACTTTTTCTCTCAGAACTGTGCGAAAACTTGTATTCCGGCTCAAAACAACGGGATACATCGTTTTAGATCGAAACTAGCAAGATTCACGAGCATCGATTTTACAAGTCCTCGAAGAGTATACGAGAGAAAGATAAAACTTTTTCTCTCAGAACTGTGCGAAAACTTGTATTCCGGCTCAAAACAACGGGATACATCGTTTTAGATCGAAACTAGCAATATTCACGAGCATCGATTTTACAAGTCTTCGAAGAGTATACGAGAGAAAGATAAAACTTTTTCTCTCAGAACTGTGCGAAAACTTGCATTCCGGCTCAAAACAACGGGATACATTGTTTTAGATCGAAACTAGCAAGATTCACGAGCATCGATTTTACAAGTCTTCGAAGAGTATACGAGAGAAAGATAAAACTTTTTCTCTCAGAACTGTGCGAAAACTTGTATTCCGGCTCAAAACAACGGGATACATCGTTTTAGATCGAAACTAGCAAGATTCACGAGCATCGATTTTACAAGTCCTCGAAGAGTACACGAGAGGACGGTGTAAACTTTTTCTCTCAGAACTGTGCGAAAACTTGTATTCCGGCTCAAAACAACGGGATACATCGTTTTAGATCGAAACTAGCAAGATTCACGAGCATCGATTTTACAAGTCTTCGAAGAGTATACGAGAGAAAGATAAAACTTTTTCTCTCAGAACTGTGCGAAAACTTGTATTCCGGCTCAAAACAACGGGATACATCGTTTTAGATCGAAACTAGCAAGATTCACGAGCATCGATTTTACAAGTCCTCGAAGAGTATACGAGAGAAAGATAAAACTTTTTCTCTCAGAACTGTGCGAAAACTTGTATTCCGGCTCAAAACAACGGGATACATCGTTTTAGATCGAAACTAGCAAGATTCACGAGCATCGATTTTACAAGTCTTCGAAGAGTATACGAGAGAAAGATAAAACTTTTTCTCTCAGAACTGTCCGAAAACTTGCATTCCGGCTCAAAACAACGGGATACATTGTTTTAGATCGAAACTAGCAAGATTCACGAGCATCGATTTTACAAGTCTTCGAAGAGTATACAAGAGAAAGATAAAACTTTTTCTCTCAGAACTGTGCGAAAACTTGTATTCCGGCTCAAAACAACGGGATACATCGTTTTAGATCGAAACTAGCAAGATTCACGAGCATCGATTTTACAAGTCCTCGAAGAGTATACGAGAGAAAGATAAAACTTTTTCTCTCAGAACTGTGCGAAAACTTGTATTCCGGCTCAAAACAACGGGATACATCGTTTTAGATCGAAACTAGCAATATTCACGAGCATCGATTTTACAAGTCTTCGAAGAGTATACGAGAGAAAGATAAAACTTTTTCTCTCAGAACTGTGCGAAAACTTGCATTCCGGCTCAAAACAACGGGATACATTGTTTTAGATCGAAACTAGCAAGATTCACGAGCATCGATTTTACAAGTCTTCGAAGAGTATACGAGAGAAAGATAAAACTTTTTCTCTCAGAACTGTGCGAAAACTTGTATTCCGGCTCAAAACAACGGGATACATCGTTTTAGATCGAAACTAGCAAGATTCACGAGCATCGATTTTACAAGTCCTCGAAGAGTACACGAGAGGACGGTGTAAACTTTTTCTCTCAGAACTGTGCGAAAACTTGTATTCCGGCTCAAAACAACGGGATACATCGTTTTAGATCGAAACTAGCAAGATTCACGAGCATCGATTTTACAAGTCCTCGAAGAGTATACGAGAGAAAGATAAAACTTTTTCTCTCAGAACTGTGCGAAAACTTGTATTCCGGCTCAAAACAACGGGATACATCGTTTTAGATCGAAACTAGCAAGATTCACGAGCATCGATTTTACAAGTCTTCGAAGAGTATACGAGAGAAAGATAAAACTTTTTCTCTCAGAACTGTCCGAAAACTTGCATTCCGGCTCAAAACAACGGGATACATTGTTTTAGATCGAAACTAGCAAGATTCACGAGCATCGATTTTACAAGTCTTCGAAGAGTATACGAGAGAAAGATAAAACTTTTTCTCTCAGAACTGTGCGAAAACTTGTATTCCGGCTCAAAACAACGGGATACATCGTTTTAGATCGAAACTAGCAAGATTCACGAGCATCAATTTTACAAGTCCTCGAAGAGTACACGAGAGAACGGTGTGAACTTTTTCTCAGAACTGTGCGAAAACTTGTATTCCGGCTCAAAACAACGGGATACATCGTTTTAGATCGAAACTATCAAGATTCACGAGCATCGATTTTACAAGTCTTCGAAGAGTATACAAGAGAAAGATAAAACTTTTTCTCTCAGAACTGTGCGAAAACTTGTATTCCGGCTCAAAACAACGGGATACATCGTTTTAGATCGAAACTAGCAAGATTCACGAGCATCGATTTTACAAGTCTTCGAAGAGTATACGAGAGAAAGATAAAACTTTTTCTCTCAGAACTGTGCGAAAACTTGCATTCCGGCTCAAAACAACGGGATACATTGTTTTAGATCGAAACTAGCAAGATTCACGAGCATCGATTTTACAAGTCCTCGAAGAGTATACGAGAGAAAGATAAAACTTTTTCTCTCAGAACTGTGCGAAAACTTGTATTCCGGCTCAAAACAACGGGATACATCGTTTTAGATTGAAACTAGCAAGATTCACGAGCATCGATTTTACAAGTCTTCGAAGAGTATACGAGAGAAACATAAAACTTTTTCTCTCAGAACTGTGCGAAAACTTGCATTCCGGCTCAAAACAACGGGATACATTGTTTTAGATCGAAACTAGCAAGATTCACGAGCATCGATTTTACAAGTCCTCGAAGAGTATACGAGAGAAAGATAAAACGTTTTCTCTCAGAACTGTGCGAAAACTTGTATTCCGGCTCAAAACAACGGGATACATCGTTTTAGATCGAAACTAGCAAGATTCACGAGCATCGATTTTACAAGTCTTCGAAGAGTATACGAGAGAAAGATAAAACTTTTTCTCTCAGAACTGTGCGAAAACTTGTATTCCGGCTCAAAACAACGGGATACATCGTTTTAGATCGAAACTAGCAAGATTCACGAGCATCGATTTTACAAGTCCTCGAAGAGTATACGAGAGAAAGATAAAACTTTTTCTCTCAGAACTGTGCGAAAACTTGTATTCCGGCTCAAAACAACGGGATACATCGTTTTAGATCGAAACTAGCAAGATTCACGAGCATCGATTTTACAAGTCCTCGAAGAGTACACGAGAGAACGGTGTAAACTTTTTCTCTCAGACCTGTGCGAAAACTTGTATTCCGGCTCAAAACAACGGGATACATCGTTTTAGATCGAAACTAGCAAGATTCACGAGCATCGATTTTATAAGTCTTCGAAGAGTATACGAGAGAAAGATAAAACTTTTTCTCTCAGAACTGTGCGAAAACTTGTATTCCGGCTCAAAACAACGGGATACATCGTTTTAGATCGAAACTAGCAAGATTCACGAGCATCGATTTTACAAGTCCTCGAAGAGTACACGAGAGAACGGTGTAAACTTTTTCTCTCAGAACTGTGCGAAAACTTGTATTCCGGCTCAAAACAACGGGATACATCGTTTTAGATCGAAACTAGCAAGATTCACGAGCATCGATTTTACAAGTCTTCGAAGAGTATACGAGAGAAAGATAAAACTTTTTCTCTCAGAACTGTGCGAAAACTTGTATTCCGGCTCAAAACAACGGGATACATCGTTTTAGATCGAAACAAGCAAGATTCACGAGCATCGATTTTACAATTCCTCGATGAGTATACGAGAGAAAGATAAAACTTTTTCTCTCAGAACTGTGCGAAAACTTGTATTCCGGCTCAAAACAACGGGATACATCGTTTTAGATCGAAACTAGCAAGATTCACGAGCATCGATTTTACAAGTCTTCGAAGAGTATACGAGAGAAAGATAAAACTTTTTCTCTCAGAACTGTGCGAAAACTTGTATTCCGGCTCAAAACAACGGGATACATCGTTTTAGATCGAAACTAGCAAGATTCACGAGCATCGATTTTACAAGTCCTCGAAGAGTATACGAGAGAAAGATAAAACTTTTTCTCTCAGAACTGTGCGAAAACTTGTATTCCGGCTCAAAACAACGGTATACATCGTTTTAGATCGAAACTAGCAAGATTCACGAGCATCGATTTTACAAGTCTTCGAAGAGTATACGAGAGAAAGATAAAACTTTTTCTCTCAGAACTGCGCGAAAACTTGCATTCCGGCTCAAAACAACGGGATACATTGTTTTAGATCGAAACTAGCAAGATTCACGAGCATCGATTTTACAAGTCCTCGAAGAGTATACGAAAGATAAAACTTTTTCTCTCAGAACTGTGCGAAAACTTGTATTCCGGCTCAAAACAACGGGATACATTGTTTTAGATCGAAACTAGCAAGATTCACGAGCATCGATTTTACAAGTCCTCGAAGAGTACACGAGAGAACGGTGTAAACTTTTTCTCTCAGAACTGTGCGAAAACTTGTATTCCGGCTCAAAACAACGGGATACATCGTTTTAGATCGAAACTAGCAAGATTCACGAGCATCGATTTTATAAGTGTTCGAAGAGTATACGAGAGAAAGATAAAACTTTTTCTCTCAGAACTGTGCGAAAACTTGTATTCCGGCTCAAAACAACGGGATACATCGTTTTAGATCGAAACTAGCAAGATTCACGAGCATCGATTTTACAAGTCCTCGAAGAGTACACGAGAGAACGGTGTAAACTTTTTCTCTCAGAACTGTGCGAAAACTTGTATTCCGGCTCAAAACAACGGGATACATCGTTTTAGATCGAAACTAGCAAGATTCACGAGCATCGATTTTACAAGTCTTCGAAGAGTATACAAGAGAAAGATAAAACTTTTTCTCTCAGAACTGTGCGAAAACTTGTATTCCGGCTCAAAACAACGGGATACATCGTTTTAGATCGAAACTAGCAAGATTCACGAGCATCGATTTTACAAGTCCTCGAAGAGTATACGAGAGAAAGATAAAACTTTTTCTCTCAGAACTGTGCGAAAACTTGTATTCCGGCTCAAAACAACGGGATACATCGTTTTAGGTTGAAACTAGCAAGATTCACGAGCATCGATTTTACAAGTCTTCGAAGAGTATACGAAAGAAAGGTGTAAACTTTTTCTCTCAGAACTGCGCGAAAACATGTATTCCGGCTCAAAACAACGGGATACATCATTTTAGTTCGAAACTAGCAAGATTCACGAGCATCGATTTTACAAGTCGTCGAAGAGTAGACGAGAGAATGGTGCAAACTTTTTCTCTCAGAACTGTGCGAAAACTTGTATTCCGGCTCAAAACAACGGGATACATCGTTTTAGGTCGAAACTAGCAAGATTCACGAGCATCGATTTTACAAGTCGTCGAAGAGTAGACGAGAGAAAGGTGTAAACTTTTTCTCTCAGAACTGCGCGAAAAGTTGTATTCCGGCTCAAAACAACGGGATACATCGTTTTAGATCGAAACTAGCAAGATTAACGAGCATCGATTTTACAAGTCTTCGAAGAGTATACGAGAGAAAGATAAAACTTTTTCTCTCAGAACTGTGCGAAAACTTGTATTCCGGCTCAAAACAACGGGATACATCGTTTTAGGTCGAAACTAGCAAGATTCACGAGCATCGATTTTACAAGTCGTCGAAGAGTAGACGAGAGAAAGATAAAACTTTTTCTCTCAGAACTGTGCGAAAACTTGTACTCCGGCTCAAAACAACGGGATACATCGTTTTAGATCGAAACTAGCAAGATTCACGAGCATCGATTTTACAAGTCTTCGAACAGTATACGAGAGAAAGATAAAACTTTTTCTCTCAGAACATTGCGAAAACTTGTATTCCGGCTCAAAACAACGGGATACATCGTTTTAGATCGAAACTAGCAAGATTCACGAGCATCCATTTTACAAGAGTTCGAAGAGTATACGAGAGAACGGTGTAAACTTTTTCTCTCAGAACTGTGCGAAAACTTGTATTCCGGCTCAAAACAACGGGATACATCGTTTTAGATCGAAACTAGCAAGATTCACGAGCATCGATTTTACAAGACCTCGAAGAGTACACGAGAGAACGGTGTAAACTTTTTCTCTCAGAACTGTGCGAAAACTTGTATTCCGGCTCAAAACAACGGGATACATCGTTTTAGATCGAAACTAGCAAGATTCACGAGCATCGATTTTACAAGTCTTCGAAGAGTATACGAGAGAAAGATAAAACTTTTTCTCTCAGAACTGTGCGAAAACTTGTATTCCGGCTCAAAACAACGGGATACATCGTTTTAGATCGAAAGTAGCAAGATTCACGAGCATCAATTTTACAAGTCCTCGAAGAGTACACGAGAGAACGGTGTAAACTTTTTCTCTCAGAACTGTGCGAAAACTTGTATTCCGGCTCAAAACAACGGGATACATCGTTTTAGATCGAAACTAGCAAGATTCACGAGCATCGATTTTACAAGTCTTCGAAGAGTATACGAGAGAAAGATAAAACTTTTTCTCTCAGAACTGTGCGAAAACTTGTATTCCGGCTCAAAACAACGGGATACATCGTTTTAGATCGAAACTAGCAAGATTCACGAGCATCAATTTTACAAGTCTTCGAAGAGTATACGAGAGAAAGATAAAACTTTTTCTCTCAGAACTGTGCGAAAACTTGTATTCCGGCTCAAACCAACGGGATACATCGTTTTAGATCGAAACTAGCAAGATTCACGAGCATCGATTTTACAAGTCTTCGAAGAGTGTACGAGAGAAAGATAAAACTTTTTCTCTCAGAACTGTGCGAAAACTTGTATTCCGGCTCAAAACAACGGGATACGTCGTTTTAGATCGAAACTAGCAAGATTCACGAGCATCGATTTTACAAGTCTTCGAAGAGTATACGAGAGAAAGATAAAACTTTTTCTCTCAGAACTGTGCGAAAACTTGTATTCCGGCTCAAAACAACGGGATACATCGTTTTAGATCGAAACTAGCAAGATTCACGAGCATCAATTTTACAAGTCCTCGAAGAGTACACGAGAGAACGGTGTAAACTTTTTCTCTCAGAACTGTGCGAAAACTTGTATTCCGGCTCAAAACAACGGGATACATCGTTTTAGATCGAAACTAGCAAGATTCACGAGCATCGATTTTACAAGTCTTCGAAGAGTATACGAGAGAAAGATAAAACTTTTTCTCTCAGAACTGTGCGAAAACTTGTATTCCGGCTCAAAACAACGGGATACATCGTTTTAGATCGAAACTAGCAAGATTCACGAGCATCGAATTTACAAGACCTCGAAGAGTACACGAGAGAACGGTGTAAACTTTTTCTCTTAGAACTGTGCGAAAACGTATTCCGGCTCAAAACAACGGCATACATCGTTTTAGATCGAAACTAGCAAGATTCACGAGCATCGATTTTACAAGTCTTCGAAGAGTATACGAGAGAAAGATAAAACTTTTTCTCTCAGAACTGTGAGAAAACTTGCATTCCGGCTCAAAACAACGGGATACATTGTTTTAGATCGAAACTAGCAAGTTTCACGAGCATCAATTTTACAAGTCTTCGAAGAGTATACGAGAGAAAGCTAAAACTTTTTCTCTCAGAACTGTGCGAAAACTTGTATTCCGGCTCAAAACAACGGGATACATCGTTTTAGATCGAAACTAGCAAGATGCACGAGCATCGATTTTACAAGTCCTCGAAGAGTACACGAGAGAACGGTGTAAACTTTTTCTCTCAGAACTGTGCGAAAACTTGTATTCCGGCTCAAAACAACGGGATACATCGTTTTAGGTCGAAACTAGCAAGATTCACGAGCATCGATTTTACAAGTCCTCGAAGAGTATACGAGAGAAAGATAAAACTTTTTCTCTCAGAACTGTGCGAAAACTTGTATTCCGGCTCGAAACAACGGGATACATCGTTTTAGATCGAAACTAGCAAGATTTACGAGCATCGATTTTACAAGTCCTTGAAGAGTACACGAGAGAACGGTGTAAACTTTTTCTCTCAGAACTGTGCGAAAACTTGTATTCCGGCTCAAAACAACGGGATACATCGTTTTAGATCGAAACTAGCAAGATTCACGAGCATCGATTTTACAAGACCTCGAAGAGTACACGAGAGAAAGGTGCAAACTTTTTCTCTCAGCACTGTGCGAAAACTTGTTTTCTGGCTCAAAACAACGGGATACATCGTTTTAGGTTGAAACTAGCAAGATTCACGAGCATCGATTTTACAAATCGTCGAAGTGTAGACGAGAGAAAGGTGTAAACTTTTTCTCTCAGAACTGCGCGAAAACATGTATTCCGGCTCAAAACAACGGGATACATCGTTTTAGATCGAAACTAGCAAGATTCACGAGCATCGATTTTACAAGTCTTCGAAGAGTATACGAAAGAAAGGTGTAAACTTTTTCTCTCAGAACTGCGCGAAAACTTGGATTCCGGCTCAAAACAACGGGATACATCATTTTAGTTCGAAACTAGCAAGATTCACGAGCATCGATTTTACAAGTCCTCGAAGAGTACACGAGAGAACGGTGTAAACTTTTTCTCTCAGAACTGTGCGAAAACTTGTATTCCGGCTCAAAACAACGGGATACATCGTTTTAGATCGAAACTAGCAAGATTCACGAGCATCGATTTTACAAGTCCTCGAAGAGTATACGAGAGAAAGATAAAACTTTTTCTCTCAGAACTGTGCGAAAACTTGTATTCCGGCTCAAAACAACGGGATACATCGTTTTAGATCGAAACTAGCAATATTCACGAGCATCGATTTTACAAGTCTTCGAAGAGTATACGAGAGAAAGATAAAACTTTTTCTCTCAGAACTGTGCGAAAACTTGCATTCCGGCTCAAAACAACGGGATACATTGTTTTAGATCGAAACTAGCAAGATTCACGAGCATCGATTTTACAAGTCTTCGAAGAGTATACGAGAGAAAGATAAAACTTTTTCTCTCAGAACTGTGCGAAAACTTGTATTCCGGCTCAAAACAACGGGATACATCGTTTTAGATCGAAACTAGCAAGATTCACGAGCATCGATTTTACAAGTCCTCGAAGAGTACACGAGAGGACGGTGTAAACTTTTTCTCTCAGAACTGTGCGAAAACTTGTATTCCGGCTCAAAACAACGGGATACATCGTTTTAGATCGAAACTAGCAAGATTCACGAGCATCGATTTTACAAGTCTTCGAAGAGTATACGAGAGAAAGATAAAACTTTTTCTCTCAGAACTGTGCGAAAACTTGTATTCCGGCTCAAAACAACGGGATACATCGTTTTAGATCGAAACTAGCAAGATTCACGAGCATCGATTTTACAAGTCCTCGAAGAGTATACGAGAGAAAGATAAAACTTTTTCTCTCAGAACTGTGCGAAAACTTGTATTCCGGCTCAAAACAACGGGATACATCGTTTTAGATCGAAACTAGCAAGATTCACGAGCATCGATTTTACAAGTCTTCGAAGAGTATACGAGAGAAAGATAAAACTTTTTCTCTCAGAACTGTCCGAAAACTTGCATTCCGGCTCAAAACAACGGGATACATTGTTTTAGATCGAAACTAGCAAGATTCACGAGCATCGATTTTACAAGTCTTCGAAGAGTATACAAGAGAAAGATAAAACTTTTTCTCTCAGAACTGTGCGAAAACTTGTATTCCGGCTCAAAACAACGGGATACATCGTTTTAGATCGAAACTAGCAAGATTCACGAGCATCGATTTTACAAGTCCTCGAAGAGTATACGAGAGAAAGATAAAACTTTTTCTCTCAGAACTGTGCGAAAACTTGTATTCCGGCTCAAAACAACGGGATACATCGTTTTAGATCGAAACTAGCAATATTCACGAGCATCGATTTTACAAGTCTTCGAAGAGTATACGAGAGAAAGATAAAACTTTTTCTCTCAGAACTGTGCGAAAACTTGCATTCCGGCTCAAAACAACGGGATACATTGTTTTAGATCGAAACTAGCAAGATTCACGAGCATCGATTTTACAAGTCTTCGAAGAGTATACGAGAGAAAGATAAAACTTTTTCTCTCAGAACTGTGCGAAAACTTGTATTCCGGCTCAAAACAACGGGATACATCGTTTTAGATCGAAACTAGCAAGATTCACGAGCATCGATTTTACAAGTCCTCGAAGAGTACACGAGAGGACGGTGTAAACTTTTTCTCTCAGAACTGTGCGAAAACTTGTATTCCGGCTCAAAACAACGGGATACATCGTTTTAGATCGAAACTAGCAAGATTCACGAGCATCGATTTTACAAGTCCTCGAAGAGTATACGAGAGAAAGATAAAACTTTTTCTCTCAGAACTGTGCGAAAACTTGTATTCCGGCTCAAAACAACGGGATACATCGTTTTAGATCGAAACTAGCAAGATTCACGAGCATCGATTTTACAAGTCTTCGAAGAGTATACGAGAGAAAGATAAAACTTTTTCTCTCAGAACTGTCCGAAAACTTGCATTCCGGCTCAAAACAACGGGATACATTGTTTTAGATCGAAACTAGCAAGATTCACGAGCATCGATTTTACAAGTCTTCGAAGAGTATACGAGAGAAAGATAAAACTTTTTCTCTCAGAACTGTGCGAAAACTTGTATTCCGGCTCAAAACAACGGGATACATCGTTTTAGATCGAAACTAGCAAGATTCACGAGCATCAATTTTACAAGTCCTCGAAGAGTACACGAGAGAACGGTGTGAACTTTTTCTCAGAACTGTGCGAAAACTTGTATTCCGGCTCAAAACAACGGGATACATCGTTTTAGATCGAAACTATCAAGATTCACGAGCATCGATTTTACAAGTCTTCGAAGAGTATACAAGAGAAAGATAAAACTTTTTCTCTCAGAACTGTGCGAAAACTTGTATTCCGGCTCAAAACAACGGGATACATCGTTTTAGATCGAAACTAGCAAGATTCACGAGCATCGATTTTACAAGTCTTCGAAGAGTATACGAGAGAAAGATAAAACTTTTTCTCTCAGAACTGTGCGAAAACTTGCATTCCGGCTCAAATCAACGGGATACATTGTTTTAGATCGAAACTAGCAAGATTCACGAGCATCGATTTTACAAGTCCTCGAAGAGTATACGAGAGAAAGATAAAACTTTTTCTCTCAGAACTGTGCGAAAACTTGTATTCCGGCTCAAAACAACGGGATACATCGTTTTAGATTGAAACTAGCAAGATTCACGAGCATCGATTTTACAAGTCTTCGAAGAGTATACGAGAGAAACATAAAACTTTTTCTCTCAGAACTGTGCGAAAACTTGCATTCCGGCTCAAAACAACGGGATACATTGTTTTAGATCGAAACTAGCAAGATTCACGAGCATCGATTTTACAAGTCCTCGAAGAGTATACGAGAGAAAGATAAAACGTTTTCTCTCAGAACTGTGCGAAAACATGTATTCCGGCTCAAAACAACGGGATACATCGTTTTAGATCGAAACTAGCAAGATTCACGAGCATCGATTTTACAAGTCTTCGAAGAGTATACGAGAGAAAGATAAAACTTTTTCTCTCAGAACTGTGCGAAAACTTGTATTCCGGCTCAAAACAACGGGATACATCGTTTTAGATCGAAACTAGCAAGATTCACGAGCATCGATTTTACAAGTCCTCGAAGAGTATACGAAAGATAAAACTTTTTCTCTCAGAACTGTGCGAAAACTTGTATTCCGGCTCAAAACAACGGGATACATCGTTTTAGATCGAAACTAGCAAGATTCACGAGCATCGATTTTACAAGTCCTCGAAGAGTACACGAGAGAACGGTGTAAACTTTTTCTCTCAGACCTGTGCGAAAACTTGTATTCCGGCTCAAAACAACGGGATACATCGTTTTAGATCGAAACTAGCAAGATTCACGACCATCGATTTTATAAGTCTTCGAAGAGTATACGAGAGAAAGATAAAACTTTTTCTCTCAGAACTGTGCGAAAACTTGTATTCCGGCTCAAAACAACGGGATACATCGTTTTAGATCGAAACTAGCAAGATTCACGAGCATCGATTTTACAAGTCCTCGAAGAGTACACGAGAGAGCGGTGTAAACTTTTTCTCTCAGAACTGTGCGAAAACTTGTATTCCGGCTCAAAACAACGGGATACATCGTTTTAGATCGAAACTAGCAAGATTCACGAGCATCGATTTTACAAGTCTTCGAAGAGTATACGAGAGAAAGATAAAACTTTTTCTCTCAGAACTGTGCGAAAACTTGTATTCCGGCTCAAAACAACGGGATACATCGTTTTAGATCGAAACAAGCAAGATTCACGAGCATCGATTTTACAATTCCTCGATGAGTATACGAGAGAAAGATAAAACTTTTTCTCTCAGAACTGTGCGAAAACTTGTATTCCGGCTCAAAACAACGGGATACATCGTTTTAGATCGAAACTAGCAAGATTCACGAGCATCGATTTTACAAGTCTTCGAAGAGTATACGAGAGAAAGATAAAACTTTTTCTCTCAGAACTGTGCGAAAACTTGTATTCCGGCTCAAAACAACGGGATACATCGTTTTAGATCGAAACTAGCAAGATTCACGAGCATCGATTTTACAAGTCCTCGAAGAGTATACGAGAGAAAGATAAAACTTTTTCTCTCAGAACTGTGCGAAAACTTGTATTCCGGCTCAAAACAACGGTATACATCGTTTTAGATCGAAACTAGCAAGATTCACGAGCATCGATTTTACAAGTCTTCGAAGAGTATACGAGAGAAAGATAAAACTTTTTCTCTCAGAACTGCGCGAAAACTTGCATTCCGGCTCAAAACAACGGGATACATTGTTTTAGATCGAAACTAGCAAGATTCACGAGCATCGATTTTACAAGTCCTCGAAGAGTATACGAAAGATAAAACTTTTTCTCTCAGAACTGTGCGAAAACTTGTATTCCGGCTCAAAACAACGGGATACATTGTTTTAGATCGAAACTAGCAAGATTCACGAGCATCGATTTTACAAGTCCTCGAAGAGTACACGAGAGAACGGTGTAAACTTTTTCTCTCAGAACTGTGCGAAAACTTGTATTCCGGCTCAAAACAACGGGATACATCGTTTTAGATCGAAACTAGCAAGATTCACGAGCATCGATTTTATAAGTCTTCGAAGAGTATACGAGAGAAAGATAAAACTTTTTCTCTCAGAACTGTGCGAAAACTTGTATTCCGGCTCAAAACAACGGGATACATCGTTTTAGATCGAAACTAGCAAGATTCACGAGCATCGATTTTACAAGTCCTCGAAGAGTACACGAGAGAACGGTGTAAACTTTTTCTCTCAGAACTGTGCGAAAACTTGTATTCCGGCTCAAAACAACGGGATACATCGTTTTAGATCGAAACTAGCAAGATTCACGAGCATCGATTTTACAAGTCTTCGAAGAGTATACAAGAGAAAGATAAAACTTTTTCTCTCAGAACTGTGCGAAAACTTGTATTCCGGCTCAAAACAACGGGATACATCGTTTTAGATCGAAACTAGCAAGATTCACGAGCATCGATTTTACAAGTCCTCGAAGAGTATACGAGAGAAAGATAAAACTTTTTCTCTCAGAACTGTGCGAAAACTTGTATTCCGGCTCAAAACAACGGGATACATCGTTTTAGGTTGAAACTAGCAAGATTCACGAGCATCGATTTTACAAGTCTTCGAAGAGTATACGAAAGAAAGGTGTAAACTTTTTCTCTCAGAACTGCGCGAAAACATGTATTCCGGCTCAAAACAACGGGATACATCATTTTAGTTCGAAACTAGCAAGATTCACGAGCATCGATTTTACAAGTCGTCGAAGAGTAGACGAGAGAATGGTGCAAACTTTTTCTCTCAGAACTGTGCGAAAACTTGTATTCCGGCTCAAAACAACGGGATACATCGTTTTAGGTCGAAACTAGCAAGATTCACGAGCATCGATTTTACAAGTCGTCGAAGAGTAGACGAGAGAAAGGTGTAAACTTTTTCTCTCAGAACTGCGCGAAAAGTTGTATTCCGGCTCAAAACAACGGGATACATCGTTTTAGATCGAAACTAGCAAGATTAACGAGCATCGATTTTACAAGTCTTCGAAGAGTATACGAGAGAAAGATAAAACTTTTTCTCTCAGAACTGTGCGAAAACTTGTATTCCGGCTCAAAACAACGGGATACATCGTTTTAGGTCGAAACTAGCAAGATTCACGAGCATCGATTTTACAAGTCGTCGAAGAGTAGACGAGAGAAAGATAAAACTTTTTCTCTCAGAACTGTGCGAAAACTTGTACTCCGGCTCAAAACAACGGGATACATCGTTTTAGATCGAAACTAGCAAGATTCACGAGCATCGATTTTACAAGTCTTCGAACAGTATACGAGAGAAAGATAAAACTTTTTCTCTCAGAACATTGCGAAAACTTGTATTCCGGCTCAAAACAACGGGATACATCGTTTTAGATCGAAACTAGCAAGATTCACGAGCATCCATTTTACAAGAGTTCGAAGAGTATACGAGAGAACGGTGTAAACTTTTTCTCTCAGAACTGTGCGAAAACTTGTATTCCGGCTCAAAACAACGGGATACATCGTTTTAGATCGAAACTAGCAAGATTCACGAGCATCGATTTTACAAGACCTCGAAGAGTACACGAGAGAACGGTGTAAACTTTTTCTCTCAGAACTGTGCGAAAACTTGTATTCCGGCTCAAAACAACGGGATACATCGTTTTAGATCGAAACTAGCAAGATTCACGAGCATCGATTTTACAAGTCTTCGAAGAGTATACGAGAGAAAGATAAAACTTTTTCTCTCAGAACTGTGCGAAAACTTGTATTCCGGCTCAAAACAACGGGATACATCGTTTTAGATCGAAAGTAGCAAGATTCACGAGCATCAATTTTACAAGTCCTCGAAGAGTACACGAGAGAACGGTGTAAACTTTTTCTCTCAGAACTGTGCGAAAACTTGTATTCCGGCTCAAAACAACGGGATACATCGTTTTAGATCGAAACTAGCAAGATTCACGAGCATCGATTTTACAAGTCTTCGAAGAGTATACGAGAGAAAGATAAAACTTTTTCTCTCAGAACTGTGCGAAAACTTGTATTCCGGCTCAAAACAACGGGATACATCGTTTTAGATCGAAACTAGCAAGATTCACGAGCATCAATTTTACAAGTCTTCGAAGAGTATACGAGAGAAAGATAAAACTTTTTCTCTCAGAACTGTGCGAAAACTTGTATTCCGGCTCAAACCAACGGGATACATCGTTTTAGATCGAAACTAGCAAGATTCACGAGCATCGATTTTACAAGTCTTCGAAGAGTATACGAGAGAAAGATAAAACTTTTTCTCTCAGAACTGTGCGAAAACTTGTATTCCGGCTCAAAACAACGGGATACGTCGTTTTAGATCGAAACTAGCAAGATTCACGAGCATCGATTTTACAAGTCTTCGAAGAGTATACGAGAGAAAGATAAAACTTTTTCTCTCAGAACTGTGCGAAAACTTGTATTCCGGCTCAAAACAACGGGATACATCGTTTTAGATCGAAACTAGCAAGATTCACGAGCATCAATTTTACAAGTCCTCGAAGAGTACACGAGAGAACGGTGTAAACTTTTTCTCTCAGAACTGTGCGAAAACTTGTATTCCGGCTCAAAACAACGGGATACATCGTTTTAGATCGAAACTAGCAAGATTCACGAGCATCGATTTTACAAGTCTTCGAAGAGTATACGAGAGAAAGATAAAACTTTTTCTCTCAGAACTGTGCGAAAACTTGTATTCCGGCTCAAAACAACGGGATACATCGTTTTAGATCGAAACTAGCAAGATTCACGAGCATCGAATTTACAAGACCTCGAAGAGTACACGAGAGAACGGTGTAAACTTTTTCTCTTAGAACTGTGCGAAAACGTATTCCGGCTCAAAACAACGGCATACATCGTTTTAGATCGAAACTAGCAAGATTCACGAGCATCGATTTTACAAGTCTTCGAAGAGTATACGAGAGAAAGATAAAACTTTTTCTCTCAGAACTGTGAGAAAACTTGCATTCCGGCTCAAAACAACGGGATACATTGTTTTAGATCGAAACTAGCAAGTTTCACGAGCATCAATTTTACAAGTCTTCGAAGAGTATACGAGAGAAAGCTAAAACTTTTTCTCTCAGAACTGTGCGAAAACTTGTATTCCGGCTCAAAACAACGGGATACATCGTTTTAGATCGAAACTAGCAAGATGCACGAGCATCGATTTTACAAGTCCTCGAAGAGTACACGAGAGAACGGTGTAAACTTTTTCTCTCAGAACTGTGCGAAAACTTGTATTCCGGCTCAAAACAACGGGATACATCGTTTTAGGTCGAAACTAGCAAGATTCACGAGCATCGATTTTACAAGTCCTCGAAGAGTATACGAGAGAAAGATAAAACTTTTTCTCTCAGAACTGTGCGAAAACTTGTATTCCGGCTCGAAACAACGGGATACATCGTTTTAGATCGAAACTAGCAAGATTCACGAGCATCGATTTTACAAGACCTCGAAGAGTACACGAGAGAAAGGTGCAAACTTTTTCTCTCAGCACTGTGCGAAAACTTGTTTTCTGGCTCAAAACAACGGGATACATCGTTTTAGGTTGAAACTAGCAAGATTCACGAGCATCGATTTTACAAATCGTCGAAGTGTAGACGAGAGAAAGGTGTAAACTTTTTCTCTCAGAACTGCGCGAAAACATGTATTCCGGCTCAAAACAACGGGATACATCGTTTTAGATCGAAACTAGCAAGATTCACGAGCATCGATTTTACAAGTCTTCGAAGAGTATACGAAAGAAAGGTGTAAACTTTTTCTCTCAGAACTGCGCGAAAACTTGTATTCCGGCTCAAAACAACGGGATACATCGTTTTAGATCGAAACTAGCAAGATTCACGAGCATCGATTTTACAAGTCCTCGAAGAGTATACGAGAGAAAGATAAAACTTTTTCTCTCAGAACTGTGCGAAAACTTGTATTCCGGCTCAAAACAACGGGATACATCGTTTTAGGTTGAAACTAGCAAGATTCACGAGCATCGATTTTACAAGTCTTCGAAGAGTATACGAAAGAAAGGTGTAAACTTTTTCTCTCAGAACTGCGCGAAAACATGTATTCCGGCTCAAAACAACGGGATACATCATTTTAGTTCGAAACTAGCAAGATTCACGAGCATCGATTTTACAAGTCGTCGAAGAGTAGACGAGAGAATGGTGCAAACTTTTTCTCTCAGAACTGTGCGAAAACTTGTATTCCGGCTCAAAACAACGGGATACATCGTTTTAGGTCGAAACTAGCAAGATTCACGAGCATCGATTTTACAAGTCGTCGAAGAGTAGACGAGAGAAAGGTGTAAACTTTTTCTCTCAGAACTGCGCGAAAAGTTGTATTCCGGCTCAAAACAACGGGATACATCGTTTTAGATCGAAACTAGCAAGATTAACGAGCATCGATTTTACAAGTCTTCGAAGAGTATACGAGAGAAAGATAAAACTTTTTCTCTCAGAACTGTGCGAAAACTTGTATTCCGGCTCAAAACAACGGGATACATCGTTTTAGGTCGAAACTAGCAAGATTCACGAGCATCGATTTTACAAGTCGTCGAAGAGTAGACGAGAGAAAGATAAAACTTTTTCTCTCAGAACTGTGCGAAAACTTGTACTCCGGCTCAAAACAACGGGATACATCGTTTTAGATCGAAACTAGCAAGATTCACGAGCATCGATTTTACAAGTCTTCGAACAGTATACGAGAGAAAGATAAAACTTTTTCTCTCAGAACATTGCGAAAACTTGTATTCCGGCTCAAAACAACGGGATACATCGTTTTAGATCGAAACTAGCAAGATTCACGAGCATCCATTTTACAAGAGTTCGAAGAGTATACGAGAGAACGGTGTAAACTTTTTCTCTCAGAACTGTGCGAAAACTTGTATTCCGGCTCAAAACAACGGGATACATCGTTTTAGATCGAAACTAGCAAGATTCACGAGCATCGATTTTACAAGACCTCGAAGAGTACACGAGAGAACGGTGTAAACTTTTTCTCTCAGAACTGTGCGAAAACTTGTATTCCGGCTCAAAACAACGGGATACATCGTTTTAGATCGAAACTAGCAAGATTCACGAGCATCGATTTTACAAGTCTTCGAAGAGTATACGAGAGAAAGATAAAACTTTTTCTCTCAGAACTGTGCGAAAACTTGTATTCCGGCTCAAAACAACGGGATACATCGTTTTAGATCGAAAGTAGCAAGATTCACGAGCATCAATTTTACAAGTCCTCGAAGAGTACACGAGAGAACGGTGTAAACTTTTTCTCTCAGAACTGTGCGAAAACTTGTATTCCGGCTCAAAACAACGGGATACATCGTTTTAGATCGAAACTAGCAAGATTCACGAGCATCGATTTTACAAGTCTTCGAAGAGTATACGAGAGAAAGATAAAACTTTTTCTCTCAGAACTGTGCGAAAACTTGTATTCCGGCTCAAAACAACGGGATACATCGTTTTAGATCGAAACTAGCAAGATTCACGAGCATCAATTTTACAAGTCTTCGAAGAGTATACGAGAGAAAGATAAAACTTTTTCTCTCAGAACTGTGCGAAAACTTGTATTCCGGCTCAAACCAACGGGATACATCGTTTTAGATCGAAACTAGCAAGATTCACGAGCATCGATTTTACAAGTCTTCGAAGAGTATACGAGAGAAAGATAAAACTTTTTCTCTCAGAACTGTGCGAAAACTTGTATTCCGGCTCAAAACAACGGGATACGTCGTTTTAGATCGAAACTAGCAAGATTCACGAGCATCGATTTTACAAGTCTTCGAAGAGTATACGAGAGAAAGATAAAACTTTTTCTCTCAGAACTGTGCGAAAACTTGTATTCCGGCTCAAAACAACGGGATACATCGTTTTAGATCGAAACTAGCAAGATTCACGAGCATCAATTTTACAAGTCCTCGAAGAGTACACGAGAGAACGGTGTAAACTTTTTCTCTCAGAACTGTGCGAAAACTTGTATTCCGGCTCAAAACAACGGGATACATCGTTTTAGATCGAAACTAGCAAGATTCACGAGCATCGATTTTACAAGTCTTCGAAGAGTATACGAGAGAAAGATAAAACTTTTTCTCTCAGAACTGTGCGAAAACTTGTATTCCGGCTCAAAACAACGGGATACATCGTTTTAGATCGAAACTAGCAAGATTCACGAGCATCGAATTTACAAGACCTCGAAGAGTACACGAGAGAACGGTGTAAACTTTTTCTCTTAGAACTGTGCGAAAACGTATTCCGGCTCAAAACAACGGCATACATCGTTTTAGATCGAAACTAGCAAGATTCACGAGCATCGATTTTACAAGTCTTCGAAGAGTATACGAGAGAAAGATAAAACTTTTTCTCTCAGAACTGTGAGAAAACTTGCATTCCGGCTCAAAACAACGGGATACATTGTTTTAGATCGAAACTAGCAAGTTTCACGAGCATCAATTTTACAAGTCTTCGAAGAGTATACGAGAGAAAGCTAAAACTTTTTCTCTCAGAACTGTGCGAAAACTTGTATTCCGGCTCAAAACAACGGGATACATCGTTTTAGATCGAAACTAGCAAGATGCACGAGCATCGATTTTACAAGTCCTCGAAGAGTACACGAGAGAACGGTGTAAACTTTTTCTCTCAGAACTGTGCGAAAACTTGTATTCCGGCTCAAAACAACGGGATACATCGTTTTAGGTCGAAACTAGCAAGATTCACGAGCATCGATTTTACAAGTCCTCGAAGAGTATACGAGAGAAAGATAAAACTTTTTCTCTCAGAACTGTGCGAAAACTTGTATTCCGGCTCGAAACAACGGGATACATCGTTTTAGATCGAAACTAGCAAGATTTACGAGCATCGATTTTACAAGTCCTTGAAGAGTACACGAGAGAACGGTGTAAACTTTTTCTCTCAGAACTGTGCGAAAACTTGTATTCCGGCTCAAAACAACGGGATACATCGTTTTAGATCGAAAGTAGCAAGATTCACGAGCAT